>NC_063161.1:154395052-154587552 GCF_023159225.1 Perognathus longimembris pacificus
AGGTCGGGGTGGGGGGTGGGGGGGCTGCGGGTTGCGATGGTGGTGGGCTGCTGGGGTGGGGGTGGGGTACGGGGGCGGTGGAGGTGGTAGGGGATGCGGGGTGAGGGTGGTGGGGGCTCAGGGTGGGGTGCGGGGGCTGTGGGCTGCGGGGGGGTCGGAGGTGGATGTGGTGGGTACGGAGTGGGGGTGGGGGGCTGGAGGCTGCGGGGGGAGGGGAGGTGGTGAGGGTAGTGGGTGCAGGTGGGAGGCTATGGGCTACCGAGGTGTGGAGGTGGTGGGGGGTGGGGGGGTGGTTTGGGGGCTGTGGGACCCCGGGGGTGGTTGGGGGGCTGTGGTTTGCGGGGAGGGGTGGGGGTGGAGACTGTGGGCTGCGGGGGAGGGTGGAGGCTGCGGGGGGGGGGCACCGCCTCCTCCCCCCGCCCCCCTCCCGTAGTCTCTGGCCCCAGGTCCTGGGCTCCTTCCCTGGGGGGTCAGAGGACGGGGCGCCTGGATGTGGCCTTTGATCCCTGCTAGCCGGGGCACAGACGCTGCTTGTTGCGGTTGGGGGGGTGGGGGGGGGACAGGTGTGGCACGGGGCCATGCGAAGGGTTAGCCGGATCTGGGGTGCAGAAAGGACTAGAGGGGTGTAGGTTTCGCTGTGATCCCTGGTGCCTCCCTGGAGACCGGGACAGGCTTCCCCCCACCCCCTCCCTTCTCCCTCCCCCCCACCCCTCCACTCTCATCTCTGGGGAGCCTGCTGCTGGGGCGGGGTGGGGTGGGGTCTGGGGGATCTCCAGGGATCTCCTGGGGCTCCGGATGGGGACCTAGGGATCAGAGACCTGGGAGCTTGAAAGACTCCGAGACCTGGTCCAGTGAGGCAGGACCTGGCCTGAGCAGGTGGCTCAACCAGGGGGAGGGCAGGATGCAGGAGGGAGGGTGGGGGTGAGAGAAAGGAAGAAAGGGAGAGGTTGGAGGAGAGGTTGTTAGACAAAGTCTTTCCAAAGGCTCAGCTTTTCTTTGTCCAGTTAATGAAAAACTCTTCCCTTTCCCAGAAGTGAAGGCTGGGAACCTGTTTACCATAAGCCTAGTTCTCATTCTCTCTCCTCTCTCTCTCTCTCTCTCTCTCTCTCTCTCTCTCTCTCTCTCTCTCTCTCTCTCTCTTTCTCTCCTTCTCTTTCCTTTTCCCTCTCCCTCTCCCTCTTTCCTCCCCCTTCCTCCCTCTCCCTCCCCCTCTCTCCCTCCCTCTCTCCCTTCCCCTCTCTCTCCCTCTCTCCCACCCTCCCCCCTCTCTCCCTCCCTCCTTCTCTCCTTCTTCCCCCCTCTCTGTCTCTCTCTCTCTCTCTCTGTCTCTCTCTCGTTCCTGCGCCGGTCCTAGGGCATTGTCCCTTAGCTCAGCTTTTCTTGCTCAAGGCTGGCACTCTACCACTTGGGCCACCCATCCACATCTGGCTTTTTGATGGCTAATTGGAAATAACAGTTTGATGGACTTTTCAGCCTGCGCTGGCTTTGAACCATGACCCTCAGATCTCAGCCTCCTGCTTAGCTAGGATTGCAGGTGTGAGCCACTGTGGCCTCACTTCGTGGCCTCGGTCCGTGGTCGCATGCTGGCCGGCCTCCATGCGGTTAGGGGCGGGTGGAGAAGGGGCAGGGCCCGCTCCCTTCCTTTGGCTTCTCTCTGAGCTTCTTGGCGGCAGCTCCAACCTCCAGCCAGGACCCAAGAGTAAGGGAACAGGGATCCACATTTTCCCCCCTTCAACAATGGTCAGTTATTGAGCACCTACTATTTGCATTGGGGGTGGCTTCCATGAGACCTGGTGGACATGAATTATGCATCCTTTCCTTCCGAGAAAGGTAAGAGCTCACTCTCCAGGAAAGCTCTGTCGAGAGGGAGAAGTGCCGGCAACGGAGACAGATGGAGGTCGAACCCAGGCGGAAGCGGGGACAGCAGGGCCTTGCTCATCCCCCCCCCCCAGCCCGAGTGCAGGGAAGCAGAGTCATGGGGGTCACTGTCAGGGCCAAGGCCGAGGGCAGCAGATGGCCGGCTAGGCCTGCGGCTCTGCCAGCCTGCCCTCAGGTTCATTCTAGGCCTTTCTGCTCAGCCCCCATGGGTGCGGTGAGGGCCTTGGAGTGGAGAGGAGGGATTTTATGGCCTCGGTGGGGGAGGGCGACAGACAGGCAGGGGGTAGATGGCTTTCCCGGAATCCCAGATCGTGCTTTAATAATTTGTTTCAGGATTAATGTCCATTCACGCCATCCTCACGGTTCCAGCTCATTGGAAGATTAAATAAAACCCCGGGCTCCCTCCCCCAATGGAAGGACCGCGGCCCTGTGCTCTCCAGCTGGGCTGGCTGCCTGAAGCCAGCACCAGGAATAAATCTCTCAGAGAAAGCCGCGTTGCTCATTCGCTTTCAGTCCAACGGGGCATAGTGGCCCTCGTTGCTTCTGGTTTGATTTAGCTGATAATCTTTTATTGCATCAGGAGATCCTCGCACACCCTCGGAGGCCTCCCAGATCGAAGGCTGCCTGAGCCAGGCCTCCGGACCAGGCCTCTGCTCTCCCCGCCACCCCACCCTACAAGGCAGCAGGTGGCACTGCACCCAAAGTCACAGAGGAAGGGGAACAGGGAGTAACGGCTTCCGGCTTCAGTGCATAGTCAAGACCTCTTTGGGGATGACTGGTGATTATCATTTGCTACTGTGTCTCAATGACCCAGCCCAGGGAGCGAATCAGCAATGAGACCAATTGAAGCATGATCCATCTATCCATACACCCCGCCATCCATCCACCCATCTGTCCATCCATCCACCCACCGATCCATCCATCCATCATCCACCTGTCCATCCATCCACCCACCAATCCATCCATCCATCATCCACCTGTCCATCCATCCACCCACCCATCCATCCACCCATCCATCCATCCACCCATCCATCCACCCATCCATCCATCCACCCATCCATCCACCCATCCATCTACCCATCATACTTCCATCTATCCACACACACTCACCCACCCATCCATCCATCCATCTGTCCATCCACCCATCCGTCTATCCATCCACCCACTCATCCACATATCCATCCATCCATCCAAAGTGCTCTCTTGTGTGAGCAAAACAGAATGCCGGTGTGGGTACAACACTGTTAAGAAGTCAGCTGGATTCAGATGCTGCAAGGCGTTACATGTCTCATTTCTTTCCTCTACTTTTTTTGTTTTTTTTGGATTTGAACTCCGGCCTGTGTGTTTGGTAGGCAAGGGCTCTACCACCTGAGTCCCAGCCCCAGTCCTTTGTGCTTTAGCTATTTTTTTGAATAAGGTTGCACTTATGCTTGGGCTAACCTGGACCAAGATCTTCCTGTTGGTGTTTTTCCTGTAACTAGGATGGCCGCAATAAGCTCCCATGTCCAGCTTGAGATTGGTTGACTTCTTTTTTTTTTTTTTTTGGCCAGTCCTGGGGCTTGGACTCAGGGCCTGAGCACTGTCCCTGGCTCCTTCTTGCTCAAGGCTAGCACTCTGCCACTTGAGCCACAGCGCCACTTCTGGCCATTTTCTGTATATGTGGTGCTGGGGAATCGAACCTAGGGCCTCATGTATACGAGGCAAGCACTCTTGCCACTAGGCCATATCCCCAGCCCTGAGATTGGTTGAGATAGGGTCTCTAAAGCTTTATTTGTCCAGGCTGGCCTCAAACTGCCATCCTCCGGATGTCTACCACCTGAGTAGCTAGGGTTATAGACGTGAGTACACACTCATTTCTGTGTGTGTTTACACAATTTAGTATGATTAATGTGACTCAGACATATTTAATAGTTACTTTTTGTTGGCTGTCCTGGAGTTTGAGCTCAGGGTTTTGGACTTGCTAGATGGGGCCTCAACCACGGAGCTGAACCTTCATCCTTTTTTTTCTTTTGCACTTATTATTTCATTCATTCATTCATTTATTGTTGATCTTGGGGCTTTGAACTCAGGACCTGGGTGCTGTCCCTGAGCTCTTTTTTGTTCAAGGCCAGTGCTCTACAGTGTAGAGCTATAAAGCCACTTCTGGTTTTTGAGTGGTTAATTGGAGGTAAGCATCTCACCGAGACTTTTCTGCCCTGGCTGGCTTTGAACTGCAATCTTTAGCTCTCAGCCTCCTGAGTAGCTAGGATGATAGGCGTGAGCCACCGGCACCCGGCTGCCCTTGTTATTTTTGAGCTAGGGCGTCACTTCCTGCTCAAGTAGATGTCTGAACTGAGATCCACCTTTTTATGCTTCCTATGAAGCCAAGATGACAAGCAAACACTACTGTGTGTGCACCTATTGGTTGAGATGGCTTTGAACTGCAATCCTCCAGATCTCAACCTCTCAAGAAGCTAGGATTATATGCAGGGGCCACTGTGCCTGGTTATTCCCCTCCCCCTCCCCCTCCCCCGTTGGGGTGGCACGCAGGGCCTTGCCCTGTGAAGCCCGCACTCCCCTGCCTTGTTTCTCCTAACACTTGAGTTGAGGTAGCACGTTTACCCTGGAAGGTTCTTCAGTGCACACGTAGGACAGTTTTGTGTCACATGTGTGACCACATCCCAGAGGGAACACATGTACCTATCGTGCATTTCATGAAAGGGTTTGCTCTTCTGGGGCTCTGTTTGCTCAAAACACCAGGGAGGTTCCTGGCCCTGTAGATATTTTTCCCCATCATTCATGGGGGTGGAACTCAGGGCCTCACACATCCTAGGTAAGACTGCCACCGAGCCATACCCCAGGGGGATACTGAGCTTTCCACATGCTGGTGTTTTCACAGCTCGTGGATCTGTTGATCACACTTACTCAACATGTAGCATATGTGTGTGTATGTGTATGCTACACAAATTTTATATATATATGTATATATACATTGTATTTAATATATAATGAAGCTCCTGCTTCATTGAAGCTGACACAGTCTGGGTACTCAGGGACTGGATGGAGGGAAGAGGAGGGCATGGACAGACTCCCTCTTGAAATCCTAGCTACTCAGGAGGCTGAGAGCTGAGGATTGCCGTTCCAAGCCAGCAGGAAAGTCCGTGAAATTCTCATCTCCAATTACTCACAGAAAAAGCCTGAAGTGGCGCTGTGTCTCATGTGGTAGAGCGCTAGCCTTGAGCAAAAAGGAGTCCAGGGACTGCATCCAGGCCCAGAGTTTAGCTCCAGTAATGGCAAAAAAAAAAATTAAAATTAAAAGACAACTAAAAAAATAGCTCCCCAGGAGCTGGGGATATGGCCTAGTGGCAAGAGTGCTTGCCTCGTATACACGAAGCCCTGGGTTCAATTCCCCAGCACCACATATACAGAAAATGGCCAGAAGTGTCGCTGTGGCTCAAGTGGCAGAGTGCTAGCCTTGAGCAAAAAGAAGCCAGGGACAGTGCTCAGGCCCTGAGTTCAAGGCCCAGGACTGGCCAAAAAAAAAAAAATAGCTCCCCAGAAGCATAGGAAACAAAAGCAAAACCAGACAAACAGGAGTTCATCAACCTGGAAGCTTCTGTCTAGCCAAGGAGACTCCCCACAGGGTGAAGAGACATCGATGGCGGAGTGTGTGTTTGTCCCGGGGGTGTGTGGGGGGGAACTTTGGGAATCACACACCTGACAAGGGCCTAGCTGTGTCTGAGTGCCCCCGAAGAGTTCATGTATGACAATTTGTTTCTTTCTTTGTCTGCTGTACTGGGTGGGACTTGATTCAAAGTCTGTCTTACTTAGCATGTTTCACTCAGGGCTGGTGCTCTACCATTTAAGCCACACCTCCACTTCAGATTTTTGATGGTTAATTGGAGTTAAGAGTCAGATTTGTCTGGCTGGACTGATTTTGAACCGAGATCTTCAGATCTCAGCTTCATGAGGAGCTCGGATTACAGGTGTTTAATTCTCATTGTGAGGCTGGGAGGGGGCGGGAACTGGCACTATATTTGGAGGTGGAGCCTCCGGGAGGAGATCAGGGGTTCGCTAAGGTCCTCAGGATAAATTAAGACCCACAATTGAACACTGGTGGGCTTTACATGGGAAGGGAAGGACTTGGAGATGCACCTGCTTCCTGTTGTCCACCTTGCGGTGCATAGTCCTCTAGAGCCATGGCAAAGGAAGAAACAAAGAGCCCAACCACTCTTTTCTTCTAAATATATCCCATCTCTGCTATTATTAGCGACAGAAAATACACTGATACAGAACCCAAACTATATAAGGAAAACCTCAACGGTAAGAGAAGTCTAGAAATAAGTAAGTGGAGCCGGGCACCGGCGGCTCACACTTGTAATCTTACCTACTCAAGAGGCTGAGACCTGAGGAGCAGGATTCAAAGCCAGTCTGAGCTCCTGAAACTCTATGTTCAATTAACCAGCAATCTGCTGAACTGTGCTGTCTCGTTTGGGAATCCTGCCCTGTGGTGTGCATTGGTTTGTGTTTGGTAAGTGGGGTGCGAAGGGGGAGCTGACACTGGAGAAAACACAAGACCCTCCGTTCCATTTGCATCTTGGATAAACAATGGGCAGTTGTTGCATGGGCGTGCTTTCGCTAACACTGCTTTGTGCATCTGAAATTCATTGGGTTTCCCATTTGTTCCATCTAGCTACGGGGCTTTCTGGGACTGAGGGTGACAGCTACACAGAGGGTCAAGGACACCCAGGCCAGCCTGGAAGCCCAGACGGGGCGAGAGCCAGCGCTGCCTGCACGCCTCTCTCCCCAAATGGTTCCCGTCTCCTGCACGAACATATTTATTGGGCTTGATAGCAAACAGATTATGCTTGTCCCGGGAAGGGCAGCTCGAAAGAGAAAACCTTGAAGTCCGGGAAATAATGATGAGAAGAGTTAAATTAAAGTGCATAAAACCCTCCAGAGAGATAACGTCAGGCTGAGTTACAGGCCTGATAAGGGACTGGGGGCTCACAGAGGGGGCTCAGAAAGGTCGCCCAGTGGTGCACAGAGGACCAGGAATCATAAATATGGGGCCAGATGCCCAGCCGGGGTCGCCGGGGTGAAAATATTGGGGTCATTCCAAAAACAATTATCCTGCTTGCTTTGCTCTTCAGGTCTTGTAAATCTTTCACCTTTTATACAAGACTTCTGGAGAAGGGAGCACTTCAGAAGCTTTAAGTGATTTTGTGGCTGCCTCTTGGAGGTTCTGCTAAAAAGCAAACAAAAAGACAAAGGAGGAAAAGTAATTACCCAGCAGTCTTAAGGGCTCAGGGACAAGCTGACAGGCTTCCTCTTAACTCTTGGAGAATCTGAGCCATCTTGGGGTGTGTCCCCCACCCCCATTTGGGGTCTAGACACTGTTTCACAATCTGTTTCACAGTGATTTTGCCCAGTTTTGGATCTAGCCTCCGGTGGGGTCTGATGTGGGCAACATGGCGGTTACAAGGCGGCCATCTTGACTGTGGAGGCAGCCATCTTGTCACTGGTGGATGATTGTTCTGACTGACAGAGAGCTGCTGTTGCTGACACTGCAGTCATCTGGGCTGACATAGATTAGGGCCCCTGTGCCCACTCAGAGCTTCTGATTCTGGAGAATGGGTCTGGGCTTCACTGGGCCTACTCACTACTCTGGCTCTATCCAGTTTTCCGATTGTCTGTCGGAGGGCACGCTGGGTCCAGCCCTGTTCCACATTGTGCCAACGGAGGGTAATAGTGTTTTTTTTAAATTTCACAACGGTTTACTGAGTGGGGCTCAGTGCTGGGTCCCAGTGCCTTAGGCTCAGCCAGGGCCTGGCCTTCTAAGCAGTCACTTCTCAGTTCCTCTGTTCCCTTCCGACACTCACAGCCAGAAAACGGGCTCAAGCTCAGCGGTCTCTCTCCCATCTGCTAGCCTATTTATTCCACACAGCCCTGGGTTATCAGTCCATTTCACAGATGAGGAAACAGAGGCTCAGGGGGACCTAGTGTAGCACAGGTAAGAAATGAGGCAGAGCTGAGATTTCAACCAGATCTGCAGGATTCCAGAACTGGATTTGCCCCATGACCCCTCCCTCTCAGTGTCCATCCCTCGAGTCAGAGGACACTTGTCTTTGTGTGACCTCCGTTAGTCACTGAGCACTGTGGGCCGGTGCAGCGAGGCACACTTCTAGCCCTGGGGCTGTGTGGTGTGCAGGTAAGAAGCTCGTTGCTTGTGGGGTACTGAGGCCAGGCCCGCTTTGAGTGTGTGGGTGCTGTGGATAGAGAGTAAGAAGGACTCATGTGTCCCCCACACCCAGAAGCCCACCTCCTGGGGCAGGAGATAGACCAGAGCCGGGAAGGCCCAGGGCTGGGCTGTTGTGGCATGACCTGGGCCTGGGAATTGCTTGGGAGAATGTGGCAGGAGAAACTGGTCACTCAGTACCTGACTCAGACTTCCTAACTTGTCACAATATCAAGTCTCAAAGAGCCAGTTTGGGAAGAACGTGCACATGTTGTGAAGAAACAGGGCCTGGCGCCTGGGGCTGGGTGCACAACTGTAACCTCGGCTACTCATGAGGGCAATTGAGACCCAGAGGATTGGAAGCCTGACGGGGCGGGACAGTCTGTGATACTCCCTCTTTAATTCACCAGCATAAGGCAGGGCTGGAGATATGGTTTAAGTGGTAGAGCGCCAGCCAAGCAAATATGAAGCTCTGAGTTCAAACTCTAGTTACACACACGCGCGCACACACACGCCATGCCCCCCCCACACCCAGAGTGGTTCCCTCCCTGCTGCCCTCACCAGATCTTCTTGCGGACTGGCACCCCTTGTCCCATGCCATCTGCCGAAGCCCCAGGCATATGCCACAGGCAAGACACACACAGCCAAGCAGCCACAGGCGTCCCCCGGGGGGGACACGGCCTGCAGGTGCGAGAAGGCCTGGGCATCCTAGTGGCCTTTGGCCTGGTGGCCAGGCCTTCCTCACAATCGGGGTGCTAAGGGGACAGAGGAGGTGACAGGCTTCTCAGAGAGGGGGAGTGTGGGTTTATCCCTGAGCGCTTGCCCAGCTGGGCTCCCACGGCTCTAGCCTGTACCTCAGATCTCATGCCAAGGGCTAGGGGTGTGGGGACCCCATTGTCTGCTGGGCAGGCCTGTCCCAGCTCGGTGGGCTTCCTGGAGGCGGAGGAGGACTGTGAGGAGGAGGAGGAGCTGTCCGAGAGTCCCACAGGGACGCCAGCCCCGGCAGGCCCAGGGCTCTGCAGGGACACCGGTGTGACTGAGGATCCCCGGTTCAATCCTCAGTGGCCGTGCATTTGGGGAGGGTGACAGGGCCCCGCCCCCGCCCCAGTCCCCATGTCCTCATGTGTGGAAATGAGGTGGGGTGGGGAGGGGGGCCACCAGCGGGAGTGCGGCTGCGATCTTCTCACTTTCTGTGTCTCAGAGATTCTGGAAAACTCCTTGACCTGAAAAAAGCCCTGACCGGCCGCTCCTGTGGGTCTGTCACCGGCGCGACTTTGCAAATCAGATGTGACAGGGCGGCGCGTGCCAAGATGGTGACCAGCTGCTTGGCTGCTGGACGAGCTGCTCCGAGACCCAGACGCCTCCTCCGGGAGCAGCCGGTGGCAGCTGCGCAGGCGTGTGGTGGAGCCCTGCCCGGCCAGGGGCGGGGGTCCCGGAGACCAGGGTCACACATGCGCACACCTGCCCACACACCTGTGTGTACACACATGCAGGCATGGCCAGGAACTCAGACCCGTGTGCACACGGGACACATGTGCGTGCACGCACACCTATTTTCACACCATCCAGTGTCCCCCACAGACACGTGAAAATCCAGTGCACACACCAAAGCACATGCACAGACTGGGACCCTGTGCCGGGCTGGGGGGTCCGGGGTGGGGGTGCAGGTGCCAATCCCAGAGGCCCATCCCCTGCCTGCGGTCCCCGCTTGACCAGTTCAAGGCCGGCCCGCGCCTGTGCTCGGGTGTTGGGAAAGGTGTGTCCCTCTGAGTCTGCGGAGCCTGGAACATTGAGGGGTGGGGAGGACCCCGAGGGAGGAGGAGGGGGAGAGGGGCCTTTATTGGGCAATGCAGAAGGAGACCCTCCGGCGGGGAATGCGACCACAGTCATGGGCCTCAGGAAGGGGACGGAGCCAGGGTGATAAGAGCCACTGCTCCTCCTGCTCCCGTCCCCCGGTATCCACACAGGCTGTCCTCCACCCTGGCTGCTGATGTGGGGAGAAGGGGAGAAGAGGGGTCTAGGCCTCTGGTGGCACCGGTCACAGACAGGTCACTAGGGCACGTGGCCGAAGCCAGGTGGAGTGTGGGTCCCCCAGGCCGGAGGTGGGTGGTGGGGAGCGTGGCCCAGGTGAGTGTTAGCAGGTGTTTGTTGAATGAATACTGGGTGCTTTCATTCACCTGCCATTAGCGGCCACTTAGGCTGGAAAGGGCCCCTGTGTGGTCCCAGCAGGACCCCACAATGTGACAGCTCCCAACAGATTCGGTGACCGTCAGCTGGTATGGCCTACTCCCAGCAGGCCGGGTCCCCCCAGGTCTGGGGAGAGGGAGGGCTTACTATTGTGGGCCTGGACCATAGCTGTGGGGCTTTGCAGGGACCTCTGGGGGGTCCCTGGTGGCTGGTGGTCAAGGACATTTAGGAGCTGGGCTCTAGGTATGCAGAGAAATCAGAACAAAAACACTGGGTGGCCGGGCACCGGTGGCTCACTCTGGTGGCTCGGGAGGTTGAGATCTGAGGACCGCAGTTCAAAGCCAGCCAGGGCAGGAAAGTCTGTGAGACTCCTGTCTCCAGTCAACCACCAGAAAATCAGAAGTGGAGCTGTAGCGCTAAGCGGTAGTGCATTAGCCTTGAGCCTTGAGCTCAGGGACAGTGCCTAGGCCCCGAGTTCAAGTCCAACAACTGACACACACAAAAAAACCCACCTCCAAACCAAAGCACCCCCCCACCCAAATGGCTGGGTGAGGCCACAGCCCTGGCTGCCCCCCTCCCAGCCCAGACGCCCACTGGGGAGACATGTCTAGCTGTCCTGACACTTCACAGCCACCATGGAGCGGTCCTCGCTTAGTTTCTGGCCCTCAGGATCGGTGGGCAGCCTTGTCCCCCCAGGGCTGACCTGCTCAGGGGACCTGCTTTGCCAGGCTGGGACCTTGCTCCCTGGTCACCTGCTCCCAGGGGTCAAAGGTCAGTGGGGGCTGGCTCAGGACCCTGCTGCTCCCTGAATAAGAGTGCGTGGATAGGTTGAGACATCAGCTCAGTGCTGCTGGGCCGCCTCCGCCTCTCTCACACATCATTAGCACGGCAGTCACCCCGAGGTCGCCTGCAGAGCCCAACACTTTCCTCACTCCTGCTCCTGCGTGTTTACTAAAGACATCTCTTGGGCATGAACTCTGACCTTGGTTCAATTTTTGGGGGGGGGCCAGGTGACAGGTGCAGACAAGCATGACCAAGCCACCCGAGGTCAGGTGACAACCAGCCCCAGGGAGTCTGCCTCAGAGCCCTGTTCTTGGTGCCCTCCACCGTCTGAGCTCCGCCCCACCCAGGGGTCGTGTGGAGACCCCCCCCACCCCACCAGTCAGCATCTCCCCACGATTCCAGGGTCTGGCCTAAAGAATAACCCCTATAATGAGGTTTGGAGTAAGCTTGCTTCTAGAACTTTCTCTCCCGGGCTGGGAATATGGCCTAGTGGCAAGAGTGCTTGCCTGGTATACATGAAGCCCTGGGTTCCATTCCTCATATACCACATATATAGAAAAAGCCAGAAGTGGCGCTGTGGCTCAAGTGGTAGAGTGCTAGCCTTGAGCAAAAAGAAGCCAGGGACAGTGCTCAGGCTCTGAGTTCAAGCCCCAACACTGGCACCCAAAAACAAAACGAAAATAAGAACTTTCTCTCCCAATTTACAGCTTATCCTGACAGTTGTTTTTTTTTTAATGCTCATCAGTGAAGCCCTTGAAATAGTCAAGGGCTTGAAGAACGCTAAAAATTTAATGTATGCTAAAAGAATATTAAATTCTAAACTAAAATTTACATGGAAATATGACATTAAAATATTTTTAGCTTTCAGGAAGCCGAAGGCTGAAATGCTATCATCTAGACAAATTCTATCATTTTCAAAAGAATTAGTCTCACGGCATTGTTCTGCAGTCATGGAGTTGGTGCGTGGTGGTGTGAGCCCGCCCTGCCTCAGGCTACCGGCAGAGTAGCCAGCTGGAGGGGGCCCTGGAGGGAGGGCCCAGGTCCCCCTGGACCCCTGGGCTTCTGTGCGGGGCCTGGGGCTGCCCCTGAGCCCCATGGTTCTGCTGGGGGAAGAGGCTTGGCCAGTGTGAGGCTACAGTTGGGCCTCGTGATGCCAAAGTCGCTGCCTGTCCCCACCGTGCCAGCCTGGGCACCGTCCTCAAGGCGGAAGGGGGGAGTCTACCTGTGTAAGATGAGAAAATAGCTCGGGGAGGTTGAGTCATGGGTCTGGGGTCTCCCAGCATCAGGAAGGAAGGGGATTTCAAACCCTCTGTAGACTCTCGGCTCAGTCCTTTGTCCTGGGGCTGTTTTTTGTTTTCTGCTCCAGTCCCGGGGCTTGAACTCTGGGCTTCACAGTCTCACTTGGCCTTCTCCACTCAAAGCTACCACTCTACTGTTGGGGATTCATCTTGGGCAATGAGAGCACTCCCAAGATGCCGCCCTTCCCCAGCCCTGGGGCAGTGTGGAAGTGAGCCACACCTATCTCCTTCTGGGTCCGGAACCAGAAGGGATAGCTTTGAGACCATCCCCCACCTTGCGCCAGCATGTGTGCTCCCTTTTTTCGGGCTTTGCCCAGAGGGCGGTGGCCTCTGGGCAACTGACGTTAGCCCATGAGGGAGGTCCTTGGGAGCTGCTCTTGGATGGACAAGCTCACCAGCCTATCACCAGCTCATGCTCAATCCTCGTCATCATCATTATATTACTGTGAGCCCCTCCCGAATAAACCGGATTGCTCTCCGAAGTGTCTCCGAGATCTGTGTGCACCTGGCTTCCTTGGTGGGTAAGGAGGGAGGAAAAGGGGATCTCGTTCGGCCGCGTGCACTTTAGGCTTGCCCGTGTCCCTTCGCTCCACCTTGGCCGCCCGGAGGTTGGGCGCCCAGGGGAGAGGGTGAAAAGGGGAGCACTGATAAGGGAGTAAGCCTAGCATCCCTGCACCAGGGGAGGTAAATCTAGCCCGGCACTCTACCAGTTGAACCACGGCTCCACTTCTGATGTGTTTTTTTTTGTGGTTAATTGAGAGAAGAGTCTCACACACTTTCCTGCCCATGCTGGCTTTGAACTGGTCATCCCTCCCTCCTCCGTTGCTTTCCTCGGGCCCCAAGCTCAGCCTGCTCCTCTTCTTGTCCACAAGTTTCCTCTCTTCTGGGACCTCAGACAGAGTCTGCCTGGCTCGAGGGCTCCTCAAGGAGGGGACTCAGGCCAGGGCCCTAGACATGGGCGGGGTGAGGGGAGGGCAGGCAGAACTAGTGTCCCCCAGGCCTCCTCTGTTGCCCACACCAACACGAGAGGCGAGAAGCTCTGGGTGGGACCCCATTCCTCCATCTGACAGCTGTGGCCCGGTGTGACCAGCCGGCCCATCAGTGCCGGAAGCCAGGGCAAGGCAAGGCCTGGCTCCCAGGGGTCACAGCTGGGGGCACTGATGGAATGGC
Organism: Perognathus longimembris pacificus; assembly: GCF_023159225.1. Classification (NCBI taxonomy): domain Eukaryota; kingdom Metazoa; phylum Chordata; class Mammalia; order Rodentia; family Heteromyidae; genus Perognathus; species Perognathus longimembris. The sequence continues at coordinate 154,408,586 of NC_063161.1, forward strand.
TGCCCCCACAGACTCTGCCACATAGATGGACCCTCTCACACTCTCCATTCTTCAGATGGGGAAACTGAGGCTCAGAAAGGTAAAGCCGGGGTTGTTACCACTCAGCTAGGAGGCAGCGGGGCTAGAATTCATGGTGAGGGCCAAGCAACTTCAGGAAATTGTTGTTTCCTGCTCACCCTGGGGAGGCCCGCGGCTGGCTGGGTGGGGCAGGCCAGGGGGCCACCTCAGTGCTTGGGGGTGGGGGTGGGGGTGGGGCTGCTGCCTTTGTGGCCCCAGGAGAAGTCCCAGCCAGGCAGGGGTTCCAGGTGGAAATGGCCAATCACGGCCTAGAGAGCCCCTCTGGGAGCCACTCATTGGCAGTTAAAAATCTATAGTGACTTGTCAGAAAAGTGACCATGTGGGTACATTAGTTCCTCATCCCAGACCTCAAGCTGTGTTTGCATAACGGAGAGGCTGCCAGGTGGCAGGCTGCAATTGGTGGAGTTTTCCTGGAGGAGGAGCCAGGCTGGGTGACACAGGAGGGGAGGTGGGCAGGCCACAGATTGCCCCCCGGCTTCCACCCTGGCCCCCGAAGCTGGGCTCTGACGGGGCGCCACAGCAGCTGTGCCTCCCACCCTCACCCCTGGCCTGCAGCGCCCTCCAAGCAGCCTCAGGGACCTTCAGAATCTGGGGTGCCGATTGGAATGAGGGGGAACCCACCTGGGCACTTCATGCCCCCTGGTGGAGATGTTTGCCTCAGTTTCTTCAACTGTAATATGGAGATGAGTTGATCACGAGCCATAAAATGGTAGCAGCAGGACACAGGCACTGGTAAATGTTGGTAGCATAGGCCATGCCGGCGTGTGTCATCGTTTTAGGGGCCGGGGATGGAGATCTATCTATCTATCTATCTATCTATCTATCTATCTATCTATCTATCTATCTATCTATCTATCTATCGATATAGCTATCTATCTATCTATCTACTTTTTTTTTTTTTGCTGGTCTGAGGTTTGAACTCAGGGCCTGGGCACTGTCTCTGAGCTTCTTTTTGCTCAAGGCGAGCACTCTACTGCTTGAGCCACAGCACCACTTCTGGCTTTTTTGAGGAGTTTATTGGAGATATGAGTCTCAGGGACTTTCCTGCCCAGGCTGGCTTTCAAACTGCAATCCTCAGTTCTCAGCCTCCTGAGCAGCTAGGAAGACAGGCCTGAGCCACTGGAGCCCGGACAGTTTTATGTGAACAATTATGAATTAGTTTTAACGTTCACTAGAAAACATACACGGGGCTCACTGAACCCATGACAACATGGCTGTGTTTGTTTAGGATGGAACTTCATGCAAGAACATCAATATGAATTAATTTAGGAACATGGCAAGCCCCAGGTAAGGTGCAGTCTTGGGGTGGCTTGTAAGCAGGACATGTGGAAGGACATCTGGGACTTTTCTTCTTCCTGGGCCCATGGAATAGGGGCTCCCATGTGAAGCTAGTCAGTGGGATGGGCTTGGTGGCACGTGCCTGCTACCCCAGCCATGCAGGAAGCCTAAATAGATCTGGTCCTGGGCAAAAAAAGGCAAGACGAGCTAAACAAAATCACCAGATCAAAAAGGAGGCTAGAGAGCGTGGCTCAAGTGATAGAGCATCTGCTTAGCAAGTGTAAGGCCTGGAGTTCAAACCCCAGTACTGGCACAAAAAGAAAAGATAAGCATTTACATGAAAAGGAGCTCCTAGTATTTCCCAGGACGTTTTAGGCCAAACACGTTTCTGTGACACCAGCCAGCGACGGGACTTGGCCCGATGCAGGACGCTGTAGGACCCCCACCCCAGCAGAGCTGTTTGTCCTGAGTGCAGAGGCTGAAGCCTGGCTCCGAGAGCCCTTCTTCCCGGGCGCGGAGGTGGCTGTTTTGGGGGCTCTAGGGTTCAGCTGGGTCTCCTTTCTGGGTAGTATCACTTAGGCCACAGGAGTAAGAAATGACAGCACACCACAGCAGCAGTGAGCAAGAAGGTCTGTTCTCAAGGAGCACCGTCTCCCCACCCCATCCTCCCAGGCGGGCATGTCCATCTTGCTTAACACTCAAGGACCCTGAGGCACAGGCTGGGTAAGGAGAGGAGATGAGCTTTGCTCTCAGACACAGAGCCCGTACCCTGGAACTCACGGGAGCCCTGAGTCCTTAACTGATGTTCCCCCAGCATGTCCCGGGGTGGAACCTGTTGGGTCTCCCCAACCCCAAGGCAGGAAACTCAGGTGCTGAGATTTGATTCCAGGTCTGGGCCCTGAGGCCTTTGGCCTTGGGCACGGGGGAGGTCCCTGCCACTTCCATTTCTCCCTTCTGCCCACCCTGCACCTGCCGGAAGAAAGGCACCCAGGTGACCCTGGGAAGCAGCAGGGGCCTCTGCAGGAACTGGGTGGGTTCCCCAGGGAGGGCCTCTGCCGCCAGAAGCCTTGGGGTGCAGCAAGTGGAGAGCCGGGCAGGAGCCTCTTCTCCCTGCTTCTATCTCCGTTCTCAGTCTTTCTTTTGTCAGTTGTGGGGCTTGAACTCAGGGCCTGGGTGCTATGCCGGAGCTCTTTTTGCTCAAGGTTAGCACTCTACCACTGAGCCACAGCACCACTTCCAGTTTTCTGGTGGTTCATTGGAGATAAAAGTCTCAGGGACTTTCCTGCCTGGGCTGGCTTTGAACCATGATCCTCAGATCTCAGCCTCCTGAATAGCTAGGATGACAGGAATGAGTCACGAGAGCCTGGCAACATAGTTGTCCCTTTAAGCTCCTTAGGCTGAGATGAATGGAGCTGTAGATGCGGCCGTGGCTCTGGGTTCCCCTTGAGCTAAGGGGCCATCAGCTTGCTCAGGACCAGAGGTGGCCTGTGTGCAGCCCAGCCCCCAGCCCGCCAACGGTCAGCAAGCGTCGTCCCCAGAAGTGTCACCGTGAGCACACGGTCTTCAGTGTGAGGGACTCAAGAGTTCAGGAATTCAAAGCCACATGCAAGAGGGTATTTACGACTTTTATTTTTAATATCATTTTAATATTGAATATGTCACAAGATTTAATGACCAAATTAGTCATTTACATTTTTCAAAGATATCTAAATATAAAATTGCTAAAAATTCAAATACAGATAGCAAGCTACAAATAATAGTTTTTTTGTTGTTGTTTCTGGAGGGTAGGAGTGGAAGACTTAGAAAAGGGAGCTCCTGCCTGCTGAGCAAAGATCAGAATGAAGGAGGAACTCATTAAAACGACCCCTGTGCGGAGAAATACGGTGGATTCGGAGATGCTGCTCAGACATCTCTTCCCGTACAGCGATTTAAAAAAATGTCCTAAATGGAGGTCCTCAGTGAGACGCTGGCCTTTGGCCCTGGCCAGGGACAGTACGAAAGGATGTCCCTGTGAAGGGACCCCGGCGAGGTCTGCAGAGGCATCTGGTGTGGCCTAGAGGTGTGGTGTTAGGGCGCCCCCTCCTGCATGCCCTGCTCAGGGCTGGAGCTCAGGGAGGTGGCCTCCCCCTGCTCCCCTTCTCCCGGACGCAGCCAGAAGCAGCTTCTGTCCCCTCCCTTGGGCAGGCACTGTAAGGGGAGGTGTGTGTGGGGGGGTGAGGCCTTCCAATCCAGTGGCGCAGGTTCCTCTTGGTCCAGAAAACCTGCGCCCAGGCCCAGCCGTCAGCTCCCCAGTAGGAGACGTAAAAGGTAAAGGTGGCCGTGGCTCGGAGCGCCGCCATCCTCCCGGGCCTCTCAGGGAGGTAAGGCTTTGGAAAGGGGGAACGTCACAGCCTTGGTCGATAACACCGGGTCCTCATCCCTAACTTTTAGGATACTGGCCTCCAAGCAAACACGCTCATTAAACAAATGGCACAGTTAAAACTATCGACTAAGCCCTAAACATTTCTTCTGAGAAATCGAACCATCGCTTTTCCAATCTGCCTGTTCAATATGGGAACAGATTTCAAAGCGAATAACATCATCAATCCTCTACCCCAAAGAATGGCCCGTCATTCCAACTGCAAGAAAGAGCACACCTGTTTATTAAAAGGAAAGAAAAAAAGAAATGTACATTTTTGTTCTTCGTTTGCTTTAAGAAATTTGATCAAGTTGCAAGGACGTGTCTGGCATGGCTATGTACAACCTGGGCGGGGGCGTCGGGCAGTGTGGCTGGGGCGCGTGTGGTCCCTCACGATGGTCTGGTCCCGGGCCACCGCCAATCAGACGCTCCAGCCTAAGATGCCCCCGCCCCCGCTTCTTCCCGAGCCCACCAGCCGCGTGCGCATGAGCCCTGGCTGGCTGCCCCCAGCCCCTACAGGACACGGGTGGGTTCTAGGGCCACCTGGCCCTGGCAGGCAGGCTCTGAGCTGAGCGACAGATTGCGGCTGGAGACCAGTGTCATTGCTGCCCTGATTTCTTCTCCTTCTGGAAGCTGAAGCTTGTACGTCTGTTCAGTTTTCTTTGTTTTTGAGCAAAATAGTCAGCCCGGGCAGTGCTTGCTCGCGATTCTAGGATGTAGTTAACCTAGAAAGCAAGAGGACAGGGCCGTCACTTGCCAATGCTCCTGGCTCACCAGGGCGGAGGGGGAAGGGTGGGCTGAGGGCTGGGGGCTGGGGGAGGGGGGCAGGTGAGGTAGCAGAGCATCCTGGCCACGGGGCCGAGCCCTGCTTTGCTTCTGGATGGAGGGGCTGTGGAGAGACTCTCGGACCCCTGCTGGCCTGCACGCCCTCCTCGGTGTGGGCCGCTTTTCTAAGGCCACCACCGGCTCCCGGGCTCTGCCCTCATGGGCTGGGCCACTGTGGCTGGCATAGCTCCCTGGCCTGGCTGAAAGGCCGACATCAGAGCGAGAAGCCTATGGGCAAGTCCTCTAAGGCCCTGCCTCCTGAAGCCCACCAGCCAAGGCCCATCTGACAAAGGGGAGTGAGGCGGGGGGGCGGGGAACCCACGTGGCCCAGGTCACCCAGAAGTCAGGGTGGCAGCCACGTGGAGTGTGCCCAGCCTGGCTGCAGGCAGATGCTGACACATTCACCCAGGGGGAGGCACCTTTCGCACGCCACTTCCTGCCACTCTGGCTGGGCTCTGGGGGGTACCCGCACCCCCCTTGTCACCCTCAAGTCTCTTGACGTTATAGGGAGCACAGGGAGCCTGTGGGCTAGAGCACAAAGCTTCCTCCGGTGCTACCAGTCCTCAGGGCTGCGTGTCCTAGGCCCGGAGGGAGGGGCTCTGGAGGGGCACCCCGTCCTTCCCAGCCCTCGGCTTGGATCGCCGGGCGGCAGGCGGTTCAGGCTGGCGTGTGGGTACAGAAGGCCTGACATGCTTGGCCACTGCCTCGCCAAGCTGCCAGCTGAGAGCAATAAATCATGCGGACCTCGCGGCCGGGTGGACGGTCTGGGACGCTGCAGACAATGTATGGAAGCAGGAGGTTTTATCATTCTTAATAAAAGCAATCTTTGGATTATATTGTTTGCACACGCAGGCAACCTAGTGTTTTCAGTGTATTTTTGGCACATATAATTTGACAAAGGCATTTTAAAATGATCCTTAACAAGCCAACTATTTCCTAAATTTATTATCTTCAGTGCTTTGTCATAATCACATAGATAATTTTAATGGAAGATTAATGTAATAATCAAAAGATAAAAACGCCCTTTGGTCTGCCATTAGCTGGTTAATATGCTGTGGCTTAAAACTTGCACAATTTTATGCACTACAGAGTGTCTCACTTTCAATGCATTTTACAGCTTACGGCATAAAAATATAGGGAGTTTTCATGGTCAATAAAGCCACAGCCTCCATCACTCGATCACAAGAAGAACCCGACGTGAAGAGTCCAATGATTCCTCAGAGATTCATCTCGAAAGCTGTGGAGCTGAGGACCACATGTGGCTTGGCTCAATTATGCCGCGGTGGCAGGCAGGCCGCTCTGCCCCTCTGCAGGGCCACGTTCAAGGTGAGGCTCCTCCCTTCTGTGCTCTGTGGCCCTGGGCCTCCACCTCCTCATCTATGAAATGGGGACAGTGCTGTCCACATTCTGCAGGACAGGGAAGATCAGATGGGACAACGTACATAAAATGCCTCAGACACAGCTGGCTCTCAAAGAACCAGGAGACGCTGTATTTCTATAGGAGGAAAAGATGAGATGCAAAACCACTTGAAGGAAGGCTGTCAGTTGATAACAGTGCCAACATCAGCTTCCAGCTCTTTACTTCCTTCTTTAATTCTGGCTGTAGAAGTCTGAGGCCAACCCTGAAGAGCCTCTGATGGCAAAAAATACTCCTGCCAAACTGCTGGCCCTGTCACTTGGCATTGGCACTGAGCTCACTGACCCAACACTCTGGGAATGGTGGCTAAAGCTAAGTATTTAAATTCCAATCAAAAGAAGAGGAGGGAAGTGAAGTCTAATCTTCCATCAGGCCTGGGATCATTAGAGTGGAGTCAATCAGGCCTGGGCCCGCTGCACCCTGTCTCTTGCACCATGCGATAATTCTGTGAACAGTTCTGAGATGAAAACAGACATTTCAGGAGAGGCGACAGGCCTCAGGGAGTTTGCAGGAAAGCATCTGCTTTGAGGGAGCATTTGGTCCCGTAAAATGATTTCTTTGCACTTGATCTTCCACAGTCTCATATTGAAGTCATAAACCTGTGCTTCTGTCATCAATCTGCTGTTGTGAAAATTATTTGGATGTCAAACACAGGATTATAATTTTACTAGAATCCTTCTCAAGTCTTGAATATTTTAATGCTGGCTATAAAAATAAGTCCAGTCCCATGACGGGGTACTGGAATATTTCTTTACCTACTCCCCAAACACCTGGCACAGTTTCCGGGGCTTTGTAAGCTGGCTGGTGGTCAGCACTCGGGGTGGACACTGGACTCAGCCTGTGGTGTGAGGGGGGCTCTGGCCAGGTAGTCTACATGCTCCCCCTTCCATCCACCTGACACGCCATGGAGCCTACCCCCCAGTAGCTTGTCCTTTAACTCCCACCTAACACTGCTGTAGACACCTGAAGCCCTGGGGTCCTGGTCTCATAATGTTTCGAGGAGGCTATTCCATTGTTGAAATTGCCCTTGCAGTCACGGGAGGCTTTGCACTTTTGGGGGACTAGGAGGGTCATTTCTGCAAGCTACCCAGGTTCCGGTCCTGGCTAAATTGCTTCTTTTCATCTAGGCAATGGGAACTTTGTACCCACCTCTCAAGAGTTGGGGGATTCAATGTGGCACACTTGTGCCCAGGCTGGGTGTGAGCCTAGCAGCTCCTATTATTATTCCTCGATGGCTTGTCTCTTAGGAAGAGGAAGACCGGGAAAGGTTCGCACATCTCTGCTGATGGTGGGGTGGGGTGGGGAAGCACGGGTACCAGGGTCTGCCTGGTACAGGCAGACAAATGCCCTCTGGTTCTAGTTCCTCCTCCGCAAGGGCAGCTGTGTCTTCTTCTGCTCAAACTGCCTTCCACTTGCCTCAGGAGTCGCTTCTCAGTTTGGGCTACTCAGGGTATGGCACGTACACCGACAGCCTGGGTAGGACTTGGTGCTTCTTAGGGACATACAACCCTCCCTGGCCTACCCTGGAACTTCTGACCCATTCTCAGACCCACCCTAGGAGACTCCCATTCTCAGTCGCTGCCCCACCCCATTTCAGCCCCTCCTACAAATCTGCATTTTCAGTCATTGTTCAGGTTCAGCTTCCTTGCTGCTTTACCTTCCACACACCACAGGACCCTTCCGGGACCCTTCGTGGCTCAGTGTAATTTCCTTTCTGTCTTATCCTGGCTCCCCTGGCTGAGACAGAGCTCTGGGAACAGGCGCTGGCCTGTCACTGTGGCATTTTGAGTGTTAGCTTGGCACATGAAGATGCCCGATGAGGACGGTTTGACAACATCTACGATAAGCTGGGGATGTTGTGAACAGGCGGGAAAAATCATCTTAGCACAATGAGGGAGTCTTGGAAGCAATCATTATTTCCTCCAGAGGTTCCTGACAGGGTGGTGGTGGGGAAACGTGGTACGTGAAAGGAACAAACACAGGAAGAATGGGTCTCGTTGGGGGACTTGGGCGAAGGCAGCCACTGCCCCAGGCTGGTGGGGCCCTGGGCCTGGTGCTCAGCAGCTGGGCAAGGAAAAAGCATGGTCCCCCCTCTGCAATGCTGCTCCAGGAGCCAGACCCACCCACCAGCCCTGCCCAGGGTCTGGAGGAGGACACTCACCTTGAGTACAATTTCATTGACGGTAGCAGCATCCGATTCAAAGTAGAGGTGTTTATAGTCATGATTGCTTAGATACGTGAGTTTAAATATTGCGTGACCTGGAGAAAGAGAAAGAGAGAGAGAGAGAGAGAGATAGAGAGAGAGAGAGAATGGTAATACTGAGTACTGAGTCCTGGTAAGGGTTAGGAGACCCACACACTCTCCCTTTGTCATCTCGACTCAAGTGGAGGATGGGCAATGACTGTTTTCCCCTGGACTGGTTTTTCTCATCACATGTTGGGTATAAAATGGACAGTAATAAAGAGGAAAGAAGGGCTGGAGGCTCATACCTGTAATCCTAGCTACTCAGGAAGCTGAGATCTGAGGATTACGGTTCAAAGCCAGCCTGGGGAGGAAAGTCTGTGAGACTCATCTCTAAACACCAGAAAACTGGAAGTGGAGCTATTGATCAAAGTGGTAGGGTACTAGCCTTCAGCAAAAGAGCACAGGGACAGCACCCAGGCCCTGAATTCGCGCCTCATGACTGACAAAAAAAAACCAAAACAAAAAACGCAAGAAAACTGGGCAGCTAGTTGGGCCCCCTTCCAGTCAGGAGAGAGTGTCTGGTTAGGAAGGCTTTACAGAGCTTCTTCTATAGGGTGGTTACAGCTTACAGGGAAACTGTTACTCTAAAAATGAAATAATGGCATTTAAAGTGAAATTCACGAGTAACAGGAAGGGCGGGGGGGGGGGGGGGCTGGGTCTTGGGACCTGTGGGGAAGCCAGAAGCCTGTGGTCATTTCCCTAGAAGGATGGGGTGACCACAGGGCTGTGGCACCTCATAAAGCAGACTAACCTCAGGGCTCAGGTCTTCTGAATACAAATCTGACCTAAGTCCAAATTCCTTCCTATTTCTGTCACTTACAGTAACCGCATTGTTTCTGGGACTGCTGCTTGGTCTGACCTTCTGCCGCCTACTGCCCAGCCTGCCATGAAGGCCTCTGGCCTGCTGGGCCGGGCTCTGTGTGGGCTCTTCCTTGCCCTGGGTGGCCTCTTGTCAGCCTGCCCACCCTTGCCCACTTTGGTCACCTGGCGCCTCTGGGGCATTTTCAGTGCTAAACCGCCAGGCGTGTGTTGCTTGGGCCTGCCACTCTGGTGGACAGTTGTGTCTACAGTTAATGTGTCTGTCCTTTGAAGCAAACATGCCAGCCACATTCCCTCATCTAAATGGAGGGAGAGATGCCAATTTGTCTGACCTGGCACTAGGATTGGCTAAGACAAAGAGTTTTGGGGCTCCCAGCCTCAGGTGAAGCTCCCCAGTTTCCCAGTTGTCCTGGGGACCTGGGAAAACTGGTAGCTTTCCAAGAAGTTCCTTCTTCACCTTAAGCTTCTAAAGCTGGATTCCATGAGGGGCAACCAAAGGAGCAGTGTGCGGGAGAGACCTGCTGGCGCTTAGTGAGCCTGCTCTGCCCACGGAGCACTTGGCACATGCGTGCTGGAGGCCTTCCGCATCCGGCCAGAAGCCACCCTCCCCACGGCTCCAGCAGACCTGGGAGCCTGGGACTCAAAGTCCACATGCCCTTCCTAGTAGGCCTCCTCACCTGTGTCCTTTTAATTGAAGCAGTGGCTGGTCCCCGTTATTAATTAATAACGTATCACCCTCATTATGGTAAGTTCACCTCTTTCCCGGAGAAATCTTCTTGGGACTTTATTTACAGTAGCTAATTTTTCAGATCTCCCAAAATAAAGTGATATATGTTATACATTTGTGGCCAGAAAAGTTGAGCTGCTGATACTTTATCCTGGAAACATCATTACAATATACTAATTGTAACAATAAATCCTCCACTGGAAAAAAAAATTAGCTAATCATTTCTGGAAAACTTCACTTTCAGTCACTTGACAAATTTAGCTGCTTTTAAATTGTGATACTAAAATGTTCGACGCCTTGACTGGAGGCTAATGGCTGCTCCTGTTTCTGTTCAGGAAGTGACTCTTGGAGGACAGAGCCCGGGGGCCTTGGTGAGGATGTCACCTTGCAGAAGGACAGCACAGACACGTGTGCTGGTCAGGCTGTGACCACGTGGAGCCATCTATGGAGGACACAGGGCTGTGAAGGACAAAGAGAGACACCCCCAGAAGGCCTCAGTGCGGACACATGGCCACGGCAGACACAGACAGGCACCAGGGCCTGGGGCTAGAGGACCAGAAGGTCTTAGGGAGGCCCGCAGACCTGAAGCTTCGGGGTTCACTGGCTACTCTGATAAGTGATCTGACACATACTCTACACCACCTGTTCCTGCTGGCCACGACAAAGCAAACCACCAAGTCATGGGAGCAGGGATCGCATGAGGAGTAGAGGCACCATCACTTCGGTGGTCCCAGCACACACACGTGTGACATGCGGCACTGCACCAGCCTAGGTGCTTCAGCACTGCCCTGGGGGAGAGGGGCATGGAGGAGCATGTCCAGGGGAGATCTACAGTTCATCTGCACGACAGTGATGGGATCAAACAAGAAAGAAATCTCCTATGTGAGGTCTTCGCCCTCTCGCATCAGTGTTTCACTGCCCGTGCGGTGGAGGGAGGAGCAGGGGAATGAAGGAGAGCCGGTTTGTGCATTTTGCAGTTTGTGCATTGCTCCATGCAGAGGGAGGGAGGCAGAGAGCCTGTCTGGAGGGCCTTGCACTGTGAAATTCTGGGATGAGCTAAGGCAGCAGAGCCTGGTCCAAGCTCGAGGGCAGCAGCCATGATTTTACCATGCCGGACCAGAGGCACAGGGGAGACTGGTTCCTCACAGCCTCCTCACTCCTCTGCCAGGGAAGGCATGACAAGTGTTAGGAGGGAGGGAGGCGCAGGGAGCCTCAGTGGCAACTTGGAGGGGAGCTGTGGGTTTGGTCTGGAGCAGGGCTCTGAGTCAGTTTCTTGGTGGAGGACAGGCGTTAGCTGGGAAAGGGCGCGAAGGGTTCGAAGGCCTAGCACTAGCAGAACAGCCCACAGCACTGGTAATCTAGCTCTGCAGGGGCCCTGAGCAGAGGGAGGGCAGGAAGTCCCAGGAGGGCACCGGGGACTGGGAATGCTTACATTTGCCAGCTGGTGGGCACTGAGAGTTTGAAGCAGGATAGTGAAATAAATGGGCAAACTGCATCTGAGGGAGTGTCTCTTGGTCCCCAGAGCCTGCAGGCTGGGACACCAGTGGCACCAGCACGTCAGGTAGGTGTGTGGATGGTTCTAGAAAGGATGCTGAAACAGGAGCTGACTTGAGAACGATAGAAAGGGGAATGTTGGCAGAACCAGAGAACTTTTACAATAGAATGACAGCTAATAATCGGAACTTACACTTGTATAACCTCTTCTAGTTCAAAGCCTATATATTCCAGTGTAACAAGTTAATTGACCTCCTGCTGGAAATGAATCTGCCAATAAACACGAGTAATTTATGCTACGCGGTAAATTTTCACAGAGGTATCTGGGAAAATGACTCTCTGGCATCTGAACACTGAGCAGAACAAGGAAAGTCTGTTGTTCCCTCCCTTAGCAACCTGAGTGCCTCAAGGCTCACCTGGATAAGGGATGAAGAGGGTCAAATGGCTTCGTCAGCTGCAGCCCACAGAGCTTCTGTCTTGGGACATTAGAGGGAAGCAGGTGGGTAGCTTAGCTTTAGAAAATTCAAACCAGTTTTCAAAGGAAAGGGCTAAGCAAATTATCTCTGTAAAAACATAAGCTGAGGAAAAAATTATATATCAAAGCCTAATATCCAAGTCAATTCGGATTCTGAACTGTTAAATTCCATGTGGAAATGAAGACTAGAAGAAAGACTGAGATGCTGAAGGCAAATGCACGAGGCCAAGGGTGGGATGTGGGGTGGACAGGGATGGGATGTGGTGGGACCATCTCTGCAGCAGCCTAGGTTTGCCCAGTGTAAAGGAGACCGTGGCTGTCAGCCACACTCTACAGCTACAGCACACGTGCCTAAATGATGCTTCCTCATACACCCCCTCAATGGTGGCGGAATTCTTCCAGTTGCAGTGGACCTAGTATTTGAGGAATATACTATTTTGAAGGTTTTGTTTTTAACTGGACCTCCTCGGAGCAGACGTTGAGTCTGCAGAGCTGCAGCAGCAGCAGAAGGGGAGGAAGTGTGGCAGCCAGGTTCAGGTCACGCGCTCAGGGAAGACAAGCAGATGAAACCATGCACCTGCTGTGACTACTGGAATGGAAATCTGGATGTGTAAAAATGTGTTTACATTTATGCAATTTTTTTTCAAAGTAAACCGGAGAAGATGGAATATAACACGGAGCAGAAACTAATTAGCAGCACAAATGTCACAAGTGGAGACATTTGAGCTTCTGTGCTATAATTTTTCCTGCAGTTTAACTAAAATAAGAGGCTGTGTGGTTAAAGCAGGTTCTTTGGGCCAAAGGATCCTGTGTTCCGAGATGGGCCAACAACTCAGGCCCCTATGAAGGGAAGTGCTTGGGGGGGGGGGGGAGGCCCTTCTTCTACCCCAACTGCTGGTGTCCACAGAGGCTGGCACCAATGGTCAGAGCTGGGCTTTTCAGATCAGCTGGCAAACTCATCTCTGCCCAAACATCCAGGACTCACCACTTGCCAAGAACATCAAAAAATAAATGGGACTTTTCTGTTAAAATACTTATGAAAACATATAACATTACTAGAAATTCAGAAAACAAACCCATCTCACCCCATCTCCTCCATCCCAGCTATGTAGCCAGCACAGTGGTACCCATGGTCACTTTTCTTGCCAGCCTCACGTTTTCGCATGGTTGAACTGAGCTTAATTTTCTTAGGTGAACACTTGACTTGAGCTGCCTCGGCTGCGGGTCTCTGGGCCTACTCTTTCAGTGGATGTGTTTTACTCCAACAGGTTGGCATGTGCTACGGTTCCTGCTAGGAGCTCTGTTGGACATCTGGTTGCTTCTAAAATTACAGTACTACAAAGAAGGTGATGAAGAACACCTTTGAAGATTTGCATTCTTTCTCAGCTTCGTTATGTCAGATATGGACTTTTTTTTTTTTTTTGCCAGTCCTGGAGCTTGGACTCAGGGCCTGAGCACTGTCCCTGGCTTCTTTTTGCTCAAGGCTAGCACTCTGCCACTTGAGCCATGGCTCCACCTCTCTCCATTTTCTATATATGTGGTGCTGGCGAATCGAACCCAGGGCTTCAAGTATACGAGGCAAACACTCTTGCCACTAGGCCATATTCCCAGCCCCAGATATGGACTTTCAAGAAACTGGCTTTCATGTGGAAAATGATCTGTGTAACTTGGGAGCAGGGATGGGAGAAAGTGAAGGAAGAGGTGACATTGATAAAAAAAAGAAATGTACTTATTACCTGCCTTATGAACCAGTAACCCCTCTGTGTAACAATTTAATAATAACAATAGAGCCAGGCACTGGTGGCTCACACCTGTAATTCTAGATACTCGAGAGGCTGAGATCTGAGGATCATGGTTCAAAGCTAGCCCAGGCAGAAAAGTCTGTGAAACTGTTATCTCCAATTAATCACAGAAAAAGCCAGGAGTAGTGCTGTGGCTCAAGTGGTAGTGTGCTAGCTTTGAGCAAAAGGAGCTCAGGGACAGTGTCCAGGCCCAGAATTCAAGCCCCAGGACCAGCAAAAGAAACAAAAATGGTAACAATAAAATAATAAAATCACACACACACACACACACACACACACACACACACACACACACACACACACAGAGCTTCTGGGATCTGATCTTCCACCTGTCTAGGGAGAGGTTGAAAATCCCACTGGACTTCTTGGGGGAACATACACATCCTTGTGGGCACAGTTATGTCTTTCTGGGGGTCCTGGCAGGAGGGGCTGCCGGGCTCTCTGGTCTCAGGCTGGCCTTGCACTGTGCGAAGCAGTTCTGAGCTGTCTGCAGGGAATTTCAGTTCAAGAGGATTCAACTGGCAAGAAGTGGCACTCCGCCCTGAGCATCCACGGTGGCAGAGGCCCTGGGAATGTAATGACTTTTTTCTTTTTTGTTTTTGTTTTCTTTGGAGACAGGTTCTTGTGGCATGGCCCAGGCTGGCCCCTATCTCATGGCCTCTTACACCTTTGGTGTGGGGGCTGCATCTGACCTATTTACACTTCTGCCTGTACCTTTTACACACTCTTCCTCTCACTCTTTGGTTCCTTCCTATAAACATAATTACATCTCTCTAACTATAAAAGCCCCCATGGCAATTTGCCATGGTGATTTGTTGTCTTCCTCCAATTTACTGAAAACACTCCACTAAGGTCACGGTGCCCTCGGTGTGGCATCTGACCCTTCCTAAGTCCCCAGCCCCTGGGTTTCCATGGAGCCACAGTCACTGGGTTCTTCAGTCTGTTACTCCAGGCAAGGTTTCTCCTAGTTCTTTTGCAACCTTCTTGACCTGGGTCTTGCCTCTGGGTGGCAGTCTCCTCTGCTCTCCCATTCTTCTCTAACATTATGTTAGGTTGGCCCCTTGGGTTTAAACTACCACACACAAGTGATGGCCTGTGGAATAGTGTCTAGCCTAGACCCTTCTCCAGGGTCTCAGAGCCTGCCAGTGGATTCAGCTGCCATCTACACGAATCCTGCATCTTACCATGTCCACAGCCAGTGTCAACATTTCATTGGTACAATGGGAGGCTGCACACACAGTCATGTTCCAAGCATTAGATACCCGATAGTTCTCACATGCTCCCCGCAGCCCTCCCCATCCTCTGGCCACCCGCCTCATCCAGGGGCCGATCGTGACTGTGTCTGAGTCCTCTCTCTGACTTTTCTATTTTTCATCATGTCTTCTCTATCTACCTACTTTTTTTTTTTTTTTTAAGCTGGTACTGAGGCTGGAATTCAGAGTATGGGTAATGTCCCTTAGCATTTTCACTCAAGGCTCGTGCTCTACCACTTGAGCTACACCTTCACTTCTGGCTTTTTAGTGGTTCACCAGAGACAAGAATCTCATAGACTTTCCTGCTTGGGCTGGCTTTAAGCAATGATCCTTAGTTCTAGGTCTCTTGAGTAGCTAGGATTACAGGCATGAACCACTGGTGCCCTACCTTTCTACCTACTATCTCTCTGCCTGCCTGCCTACCTACTTACCTACCTACCTACCTACCTACCATCTGTCATCTACCTATTATCAGCTGTCTGTCTCTCTATCTGTCCATGGCCCACCTACCAAGGTCTCACGCATGCTAGGCACAGCACATTACTACCCCAGATCAGTTAAACAGCCCCACTCCCAGATCAGGAGGCATTTTAATTCTTCTTTGATGCTGCACCATACTTGACAAATAACTGTTTTCTTTTAAAAAAAATTTTTTTTGCCAGTCCTGGGGCTTGGACTCAGGGCCTGAGCACTGTCCCAGGCTTCTTTTTGCTCAAGGCTAGCACTCTGCCACTGTAGCCACAGCGCCACTTCTGGCCATTTTCTATATATGTGGTGCTGGGGAATTGAACCCAGGGCCTCATGTATACGGGGCAAGCACTCTTGCCACTAGGCCATATCCCCAGCCCCAATAACTGTTTTCTTTTTTTTTGGCCAGTCCTGGGCCTTGGACTCAGGGCCCGAGAACTGTCCCTGGCTTCTTCCCGCTCAAGGCTAGCACTCTGCCACTTGAGCCACAGCGCCGCTTCTGGCCGTTTCCTGTATATGTGGTGCTGGGGAATCGAACCTAGGGCCTCGTGTATCCGAGGCAGGCACTCTAGCCACTAGGCTATATCCCCAGCCCAATAACTGTTTTCTTAAAGATTAGCCGTGACATGGAATTTCACTAGTAAACTTCTCATATTCCTTACATAGTCTTCCCATAGTCTACTGGTTGGTCTCACACTTTCTTTTCCCTTGCCTCATTTTGGCTTACACAGATCTTCCACATGCACATTTTCAAGAATCTTAACTTTTCAACAGAAACACAGCTTGAATTTCATCACTGGCACCAAATACGGTCACTTTTTTTCCTTCAAGTGACAGGTTTACTTCCTTCATTTTCAAGAAAGATGGTTTTGTTTTGGGTGGTGATGTGGTCTGAACTCAGTGCCTCATGCTCACCAGGTAGGTGGTCTCCCACTTGAGTCATGTGCTCAGTCCCCCAAAACTCGAGTTTAGAAAACCACAGATGCCTCTAGGTTTTGAACTTTAGGGCTTGCTAGGCAGGTGCTCTTATGTTGAGCTGAACGTCTAGTCCTTTCTGTTCTACTTTTAAAGTTTTTAAATTAAACTTTTTTCCTTATTGTCAAAGTGTGGTACAGAAGGGATTACAGATTCATATGTAAGGCAGTGAGTACATTTCTTGTTCAACTCGTTACCTCCTTCCTCATTTCCCCCCCATCTACTTTTTTTTTTTTTGTACCACTAACATAGCTTGAACTCAGGACCCGCATGCCTTCTTGCTCACAGCTGCTGGTCTACGCTTGGCATTTTGCTGTTTAACTTGAAATGGAGTCTCTTGGATTTTTCTGTTGGGGCTGGCAGTCCTTAGTAGCTAGGGTTTACACATGTGAGCCATAGGTGCCTGGCCTTTCTCTAGTTGTTTTTGAGGAAAGATCTCTGCTTTCACTCAGGACAACCTGGATTGAGGTTCTCCTAATCGCAGCCTCCCACACCACTGGGAAGACAGACAGGTACCACCATGTACAGCTGCCCGATTTCTGATGCCAAGATTATAACACCTAGCTTGGAGAACTGTAGTTTGATAGTTGTTCTTTCAGATAAAAATACTTTCCCAAGTGGGTGCTGGTGGCTCACGTCTGTAATCCTAGCTACTCAGGAGGCTGAGATCTGAGGACTATGGTTTGAAGCCAGCTAGGGCAGAAAAGTCCCTGTGAGACTCTTATCTCCAATTAACCATTCAAAACCTAGAAGTGGTGCTATGGCCCAAGTGGTAGAGTGCTACCCTTGAGCACAAAGAGGCTCAGGAACAGTGCCCAGGCCCTGAGTTCAAGCCCTAGCTAGGACTGGCAAAAAACCAAAACAAAACCCCCAAAACCAAACAAAAAACTGTCCCATGAAACAGATGGCTGGCTACTAAATTATACAAATGTTTTTCCTTGAGGCAAGTATTCCACTTCCATGTGAGCAGATATACTGTAGACTTCAAGACACAAATTAAAAACAATGGCTTAGGGGGCCTTTTGAGACTGTATGCATGTCTTAAGTTGTTTCAACAAGGTATCAACATGGTATTTCAGTAATCAAGTATTGGCTAAGTCTTATTCTTCAGCTTTTAGAGAGGTAAACAAGAAACAAGTTTTGCATCTAAAAATTTCCCCTCAGGTTAGGGAGGGGGGTCAGTCAATGACAAGTTAGAATTTACAAGTCCTCCCTGAGAGGCCTCCTGTACCCAGAATCTCTGGCTTGGAAGCTTGCTGGCAAGAATTTCAAGTATCGCAGTCCTCTATTAGACACTTTGCTCTAAGTGTTAGAGGAAAAATTAATTACCAGTCTATCACGTTCACTGGTAGATGTCCTGCACACCATGGTTTTCTGAGGCTTGCAGAAAGCTCTGCTCTGCCACACAACTGCTCCACACTGCCAGGCACATTATGTGTCCCTGTACCACACCACCATTTTGGCTTTCATGTCAGTTTTTACGTCTACTTTCCATTGCCGTTATTATTTAATTTAATTCAATTATTCTCTTGATTTTCCTGCATTTGACAAGCGTTAGGGAGAGAAACCAGATAACCAAGCATGGATGGAATGTGTTAAAACATAACTTTACACTGTCTTGGGGGCGGGGTGGACTTCCATGGTGGAGAGATCATGACTGCTACCATGCACGCGTAAGTGCGAACACGCCGCCACTCCTTTGAGCCCGAGTTCACTCGCTTATAAAGCATGAGTGGTGTCTCCTCCCTGAGATGGTATCAGGATTAAGGAATCCTCCCATATGTCCAGCGATCGTAGACTTCTATAATAAAAGTGCAGGTAAACCAAGAGCTAGGTAACATACTGCCTCAACTGCCAGGCTGCAATCTTTTCTTTAAAAGGCCAAAGGGGAAATATTTTGAGTTTAAGTGGGCCAGAGGCAAAAATGAATGATACTTTGTAGATACTTCTATAAGAAGTTAGAAAAAAATTTCCTTTTTCTTGACAGATATAACTGACTACATGGTGGGGGGAGGCAGCAACGCAGGTAGGCTAAAATAAGAATATATATTATTTTTCCTTCAGGAGAAAAATAATATTTTACCTAAATGGCATTCAGAATTAATGTTCCCTGTCATCAAACCAACTGCAAATGTTTAAACAGCAAGAACCATGCACTGCTCACGGTCCCCGAGGGGAGAAGATGTGGGCTGAGTCCCGGCTCAAGGCCTCCTAGACAGTTACTATCAGTGACACCTTAGGTGCTATTAATTTTGTGCTGTACACGTGGGTTTCCATCGGGTAATCCCTCTCCCCCAGCTCTTTTTATTTATTTATTTAAATACCTATGGTACTGGGGCTTGAACCCAGGGCCTAGTGCCTCTGCTCACAGCTGGTGCTCTACCACCAGAGCCACTGTTTCACTCCCAGTCTTCTGCTGGTTAAATGAAGGTAAGAATCTCTTGAACGGTGACCTCTGGATTGCCAGATCTTCTGAATCTCAGATTCAGGTCAGCCTCCCAAGTGGCTAGGATTATATAGGCGTGAGCCATGGGAGCCTCCCTGCGGCGGGAGTGGGGGGGGGGGGCACCTTTAACGTTTCCTATAGTGAAGGTTTGGTGGTGACAAATTCTTTCATCTTTTGATTGTCTGAAATGTCTTCATTTCACCTTTATTTCTGAAGGATAGTTCACTGAATATAGACGTTCAGGTTGGCAGATCTTATTTTAGTGTGTTAGATGTCACTCCATTGTCTTCTGGATTGCATTACTTCTGATGGGAAGTCAGCCATCATCCTGATCTTGGTTGTTCTTTGTAGCACAGCTTCTTTCTTCGGCTGCTTTTAAGATTTTTCTCTTTATCACAGGTTCTCAGTAATTTGATTACAATGTGCCTTGATATGGTTTTCTTTATATTTATCCCGCTTATTAGCCTTTGTGGGCTTTCCAAGATTGGTGTCTTGATTCTAGTTAGTTTTTCCCTCTCTTCCCCCCTTCCTTTTCTTTCCTTTTTTGTTTTCCTACCTCCTTCCTTCTCTACTTTCCTTCCTGAAAGGGTGGTGGACCAACCATCACCAGCTGCTCACATACTAAAAAGTGATGCTCCAAAATCTTTTGATGTCACTTCTGCATGAAGCACATATGTTGTTGCTTTAAGTCACTAAATTTGGGAGGTAATTTGTTGTGTAGCAATAGATAGTTCACATGCTGATCTTTTTTTCTAATCTTCCAATTTTTTTCCCATTAGTGAATGTTTTGATTCAGAATTATTTCTCTGCTCTAGAATTTCCATTTAGTACTTTAAAATAGTTTTTACTTCTCTTCCTTTGGATTCTTATTTTCCTTTATGTCCACAAACATATTTATAATAGCTATCTTAAAGCAAACCTGTCTGCAAATTTATTACTCTTGCCACTTCTGGCTCTATTTTTATAGAGCTATTTCAGCTTTCCACCTGGTTACAGAACATGTTTTCCTGCTTCTTTGCACATCTAAAATTTTATTAAATGTTGGACAGTAAATGTTACATGGTGGGGTGTTCATGTGTACTTCTGTCCTTTAGAGAATAGTGGGCTTTGTTGAGGCAGGCAGCTCATTTAACTTGGGATCCTTTCAAGATTCCATTTACAAGAAGTTTTCTTAATTTCATTTGTTGAGATCTTGGGGATGGCACACAGGGCCTTGTGCATGGAGGACAAACTCTACCACTGACTTTCACCCCTGCCCTCTCCTCTCCTCCAGCCTCAAGATGCCGTTTACAGCTTTGTCTCTTTAGGGCTACTGTGTCTCTACTCCTAAGGCAAAGCCTCAGTGGAGTCACTAAGGGTCCCAGATGCCCTAGTCTCTTCGACAGCTGTTCTCCAGTGGCCTCCTGAAGTCTCATCAGAGTCCCACATAGCTCAGCCCTCAGACATGGAAAGGGTTCTTTCAAGTACTTCTTCCCAGTGCGCTTCTTCCTTCTACTCTTTGCCTGCAACTTCTAGTGGCTTCAGATCCCAGCCTTTGCCTTGGTCTCCCAGCCTGTGAGGGTTCTGCTTGCCTGAGAAGCTTTGGTGAACGGAGGTTATGATCTCACCTTATTTGATTTTCTCTCGAGCATCTGTGCCTGTGTTGCCTGTTTTCCAATGTCCGAAATGGGTTTTTAAAAATGTTTTGTCCAGTTTTCTAGACACTTATGACAGAAAGGCTAATCTGGGAGCAGTTACATTGTCTTGGAAGTTGCATATGGAGTCTCATAGGCAATACACATTTTGATTTTAATGAAAGTATGGTTTACTTTTTCCATGACTATGAGAGTAACTTAAAACCTAAGCACCTCATTTATTTATTATGAAAATACAATTTGGAACTTGGCAGGAGGCAAGGGAAAACAGATTTTCTTCATCATTTATCCAGCTGAGAGATCTTTCACACAGAGTTTTCAGTAGAGAACAGCCCCTGCCTTTACCCTCTTCTCAATTAGGGTCTCTTCCATGTTAAAAATTAAGAAAGAATGTATTTGAGGAAAATGGTAATCAAGTCCTAGAATGCATTTGCAATATACGCAAATTGTCATCAGGCTTAGATAATTGTTT
This sequence comes from Perognathus longimembris pacificus, assembly GCF_023159225.1. Classification (NCBI taxonomy): domain Eukaryota; kingdom Metazoa; phylum Chordata; class Mammalia; order Rodentia; family Heteromyidae; genus Perognathus; species Perognathus longimembris. The sequence goes on from NC_063161.1 coordinate 154,429,392, forward strand.
TGTTATTGTGGGTTCATAAAGTCCGAGTCAACAATTAAGTGGAAAACTAACAGCAAGAAGGCAACTTCTCCAGGGATGAAAAGAGTTAATACACTGGCTGGAGATGTGGTGCAAGTGGCAGAACACCAGTCATGAGTGAAAAAGCCGAGAGGGTTGGGGGAAGTGGGAGAGTACTCAAGGCGCTGAGTTCAAGCCCTGGTATGCTCAAAAGGTTTTCTACTCCACCATATCAACAGTCTATTTAACATAAGCAAATTCCGTTTTGTAAAATAAGTCTAGGAGAAATGAAGAAAGTAGATCAGGAATGTAAGAACACTTACTGAGTGTATGTCCCCCACCAATTCTACTCACCAACACAGATATCCTATGCATGGGGCCAACACGCCAACAGCCTGTGAGCAATATGGAGAGTGTGGAGTGTGCTCTTCTGTCAACTGTCTGATTTCAGAAGGCAGCCTCTTACCTCCTAAACTCACGGGGGTGGCCCCTTTCACAGATCTGAACCTTTTCTAGGAATCACAGAGACAAGTGCATTGCCCCTCATTTATCAGCTGAGCAGAAACAGCAAGTGAAGTTTAAGAGCAAGATGCTGGGTTTACCTTGTCACTACAACCTCAAAAAGTCCCCCATGGTGCCTCCATGTGGTTTTACTGAAGAGCCAGCCTTGCTCTTGGTCAATTCCAAATTCCAGAAACCATTTTAAACGTTCAGTGTGCCTAGATGGAGTTAGAGAAGAGCCCTGAGCCCTGAGCACAGCCCTTTAGCAGCTGCTGGATTTCTGGAGGATGCAGCTGAGGGCCTAATGACACATACCTAGCGCAAGTCAGGCGTCAGTTGATGATGACCGGGTCAGTCTAAGGGTCACATGCTGACTTGGCCAACAATGCTCTACAGCTCTGGGAAACTTGCGCTTGAAACACAGTGATGGCCTATTTAACAGCTGTTGAAGCTTAGAACTTACTGGAAACTAAACTGGGTCAAAGACCCTAAGAACAGAGCTGGCATCAGAGGATACAAACTGGTCCCATGCTTACAGTTTTTCTCCACCTTAGTCCTGTACCACACGCAGGTCTTTCCCTCCTACATTCTGGGAAAAATTGAGGTGGTCCCCTGGTTGCCTAAACCCATCTCCTAGGCAGCTCCCTTGTTTTGGAAGGAGATGATAAATAAATCAAAACGCACTAAGCAGCACTTCCACAGCTCTCGCCTCCTTCACCGAACGTGCACCTCATCAATCACACTATTGTCTGCTTGAAAGGCGAGCCTTGTAAATGTCATATCCACTCAGGCCCAAGGAGAGGCGCATCCAAATGCAGCAAGGAGTTTTAATTGGATAGTGTAATTAAACTAAAAAACCCCAGCAGACTCCCTTTGACAGGATAGATGAAGACCCCTTTTAATAGGGCTAGGAAACATATCTGTTAAAGGATGAGGCGCTGCCTGCTCCTGATTGTGCTCCAGAGTACTCTTATGAAAAGGCAATTCAATAACTGGGGCATTTAATATGGTAGTCTGTTGTGTTCTGTAATCAGGCAGTACTTACCGTATTTGATCTGGAACCTAAGAAGTAAGTCCTTGTCAGAAGATAAGAATGCAACCCAGTTTGCCTACTTAGTGTTTAGACTTCTGGGAGTCTCCAGAGCTGAGGACAAGCTACAGCCCTTTTGAGCTATGAGCCACGAACATCTACCCTCTCACCTCACTCTCATTCCTCTTGTACACATTCTCAGGAGCATCTAAAGAACCCAGTAAAATTTCAGGTATTTCATCTTCCAGAAACTAGAACTGTCATGTCAGACAGAGTGTGTATGTATATGTTCTTAAATGGAACTGCCCCTGTCGAATGGGGAGAAAGGAAATCAGTTGGTCAAGTATGGACTGGGGTGTGCCAAGCTGACTTTTGATTTTAGTAACAAATCTGAACCCTTTTGCACTCTCCCTGTACTTCTTTATTGAGAGAGGGGTGAAGGATGCACAGTCAGACAACACAGGTACACAAACACACACACACACACTCACACTATTTAGCTCTATGAACAAGGTAACAGAATAAAAGCACATGTGAACAGGATTATATCTGCACACAGATGGCTTACAAGTAATGATGATCAAGTAGTAATGATTCGTGTGGAATGCTATTGTCCGAAGGTCAAGGGGCCCCATGCTGGGGCTCAGGTGAGGTGCAGATGGAGATTTCAGACCTCTTCTTCCACAAAACAGACACTTTGCTTTATTTACACAAAACTCAAAGTCAGTTTCCCTAGCCCCTTGGACAGACTGATTTTTCTTTTTTAAGGAATGTGAAGGATTTGTTTGATGACTGCTTTTGCTCCCTTATAAAGCTTGCTTGGAGCTGTGTTTGTGAACCTTAAAACACTCTTAATTTTGGTCTTTCACTTTGGGTTGATGAACCCATTAGGACCATATAAGTGAATACATATAATCTATGAAAACTGGATACTGAATTAAACCATCAAATACCTTTAGGTTTAAATGAAAACTACATAAAAGCATTTCAGCCATCAATTTGGCTATCACTTCTAGCCAGTATGAATTCTGCTGGAAAAGCTATTTTCGTGCAGATGTGGAATTCAATGGGAAAGACTGACTCGTGTACCAACATCAATCAAAATGTCGACTTCCCTGGCAGCTCTCAACAGTAAGGCAGGTTCAAAGGTCACAGGATAAAGAAAAAGCCAAGCTCTGGTTCAGCTCTAATATCTCCTCCGTAGAAGTCTTGCAAAAGTACCCCCTTCTGTATTAGCCTGGCTTTCATTAATCTTCTTGCCATCTTCTTTAACTAGTCATGCAGAACCGCTCGATAGCAAGACGTATAATGGGGAAGGCCCCGTGCCTATTACCGCGTTAACATTCTCTTAAGCCCAGTGCAACAATGGACCGGGAAGGCCGGGGAGAGCTGCGACTGCAGGGTGCGGTGGGTGATTCAATCACTGCCCTGGCTTACCTACGTACACTGACCCGCAGACACAAGGGGCCTTTGTGTCTAACTGGCTTGCCCATTAAGGTTGCTGAAGATCACAACAATGCTGATCTTTTCTATTTAAGCTAAATCAATGTAGACAAATCATTATTCAGTAGCTTTAATTTAATTAGTAAATTAAATACACTACTTTACAGATCTTGTCAAGTACTTATGAAAAGAAAGATTCATTTAAGTGAGAGGTCACCAATAAGCCCAGCTCATTCAGCTCAGTCTTGATCTCCTGCAGGTTCTATTCACCAGAGTCGAACTTGGAAGCCCAAAGAGTTCGCTGTTTCCAAACAGTATTTTAAACAACAAAACCAAACAACCCCCCCCCATCTAACCAGCATCAACAGAATCAGATTTCCTTTAAATTACACTATTGCAAGAGAATGTAATCAGGTTACCTCTATTATGTTGCTTCCTTAAGATTTTATATTATCTATACTTAATTGAGATACAGAGCTCTTTTTGGCCATAAAGATGACAGCTACTTTATTAAGGTTTAAATCTCATTTCTTAATGATAGGCTACTTCCTTTAAAGATTGAACCTGCACAGCCCTCTTCTGATGAGGCCAAACCTGGCACGGTGGAGTCTGAGATCTTGGATGGGTACCACGTTCATAGAGAGGACTCTGGCTTTTGTCTCAGCACTGGACAGTCCCTCTATTTCCAAACCTGTGTGAGGATGGAAATGACTGCTCTGAAGCAATGTAACCATGACAGTTTCTAATATGGAAATACCCTATACACGTCCTTGATCAGCTAAGAAGAATTAAAACTAATTCATCTTTTAAGAGGTTTGTGGCATCCTTCAAAACAGCGCGCGCAAAAAAAAAAAAAAGAAGATATTTTGAGGAGTGGCAAGCCAGACTGAGAAATCACTGATTTGAATAATAATGGCAGCTTGCTTTCCTCCCCTTTAAATCTAGAAAGGTAGGAATTATTCTTAATTTCTCAGGGCTTGTGATACATAGATATTCTTGAGTCTTTTAGGAGTCTGTATTTATATGTACATTTTTTTTTCTAGGCATGTATCTATTTAGTCATTAAGTTCCAGGTCCTTAAACACTCAAAGGGACAGAGTGATAAATCTTCCTTCGGAGAACCTAACCTGAGAGGGAGAAGCGGCGGGGAAGGGAGGCGAGCCACCGAAGGGCCTCTCGGACTCCACGGTCTATGTAATTATGTGTTTCACTGCAGGCGCTCTTGTGCTCAGTCCCTTTGCCAAGTCAGCTATTCACACATTTCTGGGATACAGCATCAATTAAACTGAGTTGTGTTCTTTATGACGACCAAATTAATGACTTGACAGCGGCTTTCTCAATAAACACTGCAAACTGGCCATATTCGAAGGGTTTAAAAACCACTTCTTTCCCGTTCAAAATTCTGACAAACATGTCTCAAAGAAGACTGGGGACAACTTCATTATCCTCCCAACACTTTGGTGCCTTTTTGTAAAGAAGGCAGTGTAATAACACGTCTGCCCTATTTTCACAACTAAATTATTTTAGTTGGCCACACGTTCCAGTCTTCAGCAAGACATTTGTGTTACGAAAGATAAAAACATGAAAAAGGGAATATATTGCAGAAATCAAAAACCTTATCTACTTCTAGACTCTCTTTGCCATAATTCATTCAAGAAAGCCCCAAGAATAATTTTTGATGTAAACTCAGCTCAAAACATACATCACTATGCTGATAAAAATCACAGGCTAAACTTATGAAATATAGTGACTTTCATTTCTTTAGTGATGTTAAAATAACTTTTTTCTAAGGTTCAACAGACACAAAAGATAAAAAGGGTTACCATTAATCCTTTAAAACAAAAAGAAAAGGAGGAAAGAAAAAGAAACAGCTCCAGAGATTAATTCTGTGGTCTGAGGATGAACTTTTTAGAGTAAGTCACTGAATTAATTTGGTAAAGATACTGGAAATCATAAAAAAACACATCGCATCAATCTGGTCCATTTAATATAGCCTTATTTGGGCACTTGGCAACATAAATTATGTGGAATAAGTTTTAGTGTCTAAATTCTGGCCTCATTAAGCTTAGCAAACATTCACTGAGGACGATTCTGTGGGCACTGTGCGGGGTTATGGATGGGGAACGGGATGGGGACCTGTGTCCATTAGCTCCATAGGAAATGGGGGCTGACCTCACACAGATAAGCACACACCGGGGTCTGTACTGAAGTCTAGGGCCAAGTTAGCAGAAAGGGCTGGCCCTGGAGCTGGCTCTTGAGAAATGTGTGTGTTGAGTAAGGAGGGCCCCCGTGGAAGGTTGTCTCCAGGTAGTGGGAACACAGAATGTACTGTGGACATGAGGTTCACTGTGACCACAGCCCAAATTTGAGGTGAGAAACTCTAGCCTATGAGGCCTGAGTGGCCAGTGGTTTTTCATGTCGGCAATGGCTACGCTGAGGAGCTAACTTGTATTCTGTAAGTCTATAATTTCCAAGTCTTTATCTATTTTTTAAATAAAGCAGTAAAAATTGTCTCATGCAGAGACCCTTTTGGTAGAAGGGAAGGCCTTATGCTCAATCCTGCCCAACACAGATGTATATACACACAAAGACACAGACGCCAGAGGGCCTCTCAAAAACCTCTAAGCTTGGAGACTGCAGTCTGAGGCACTGCTACAGGGAATGGGGACTTGGGAAGTGTGGGCAGGAGGTAAGCCATTTATTTGGGGAACTGTTGTGATTTCTAAATCTCTGGACACAGTAAGAACCAAGGAAACCTTTGAGAAACCCACTGTGCAGTTTTTACACTGAACAGTCCAATACACTGGAAAGTGACACAAAAGCCTCGTGGGAGATTGTCAGTGCAGAGAGGGCAGCCAATGTGTACTCTGTGTCCTCAATGCTGGGAACCGAGCCCATGACGGCCCATGAAGCGATTGGGAGCTGGGAGGCTGTGAATCTTTCCTTCCTTCCCTACTAGCTGGTATGTCACATCTATAACCCTTCCTGGCACAGCGAGGGCCTGTGTAAGTGTGAGGGAAATCCAAATCCTGCTTCCAGTTTTTCCCCTAACCTTTCCACTTCAACTCATCCCTCTATGCAGCACAGAGGCCCTCACCTTTCATTTCTCAGAGACATGAAGTTACAGAAAATCCCTCTTCAAAGCATCCTCAGTTCTTGGAAAGAGGCTAGAACAATGACATCGTTCCTGGCTGCCAAAGTGGAGTGAGTGTGATAAAATGTTACCCAAAGTACAGGGAGTCCAGCAGCCTTGGATGCCACCATTTTACACTGTCAGAGCCTCACAGGGACCACAAGGATAGCCGTCTTCCTTCCTTCCTTCCTTCCTTCCTTCCTTCCTTCCTTCCTTCCTTCCTTCCTTCCTTCCTTCGTTCCTTCGTTCCTTCGTTCCTTCCTTCCTTCCATCTCTCCCTTGCTCCCTTCCTTCCCCATATTCCAATAAGTACTTTCCAATTCTTTTTTCATGCCAAGCTGGAGGCTGAGCTGAACAGAGAAGATAGAGCCCAGTACAGCTGGATTTGACAAAGAAACTCAACAACCTGCCTGTGTCTGAGGCCTGTGGATGTGCTGTCTGTGAGCCCCCTGATGGCTCTTCAGGTCCATCTTTAGTTGTACGAAGACGCTAGCCTTAACATTTTTTATTATTCATTTTGAGAATATAATTCTTTATAATATATTTGCTCTCCAAGTCTGTAGACACTGGAACATAGGAGATTAACAAAAGTTAGATACTCAGAATGTACCTCAAGTTACTGAACCAGAATCTCCTGGGGTTGGTACTGGGTGGCTCCACAGTAATGCTGAGATGTGTCAGAGTTTGAGCACTATTATCCTCTAGCCTTCTCTAGGCACACAATGAACATTTGCATCACATTCTTTTCTTCTATGGGGAGTACAGTGAGATCTATGTCCTTTTGACTTCTTGATAGGACTGGAGTTCAAAGATGATTAAGTGATCCATCTAAACACTACACTCAATTACTTAACTACAAACTACATGTCCAAACTGTGTGTACTTTGATAATTTAAGTACAGGAATGCCAATGCAGCAGTAGCCTCTTGTGTACGACAAGGCAGGAATATAGTTATGAGCTGGGAGATCATGGAGCTGCCAATAATCTGGGGACATTGATACTTTGGGCAGGATGGATATCTACATCTAAGCTTCATCAGCCACAGGACTTCCCCCAGGTTTCCCCGATCTGGCTAGAAGGAAAGCAGGTCCAGTTCTGACTGGCTAAATTTCCCAGATGGGAAGAAAACAGGAACACACTGTGAGATGGGGGTTTTTATGGGTTCAAATTTCCAGGAGGAACCTGTCCAGGTGCCTCAGCCCTCATGGCACAGCTGAGAGGTTCACTGACCGCCAAAGCCTAACAGAATGGGGGCTCACACAAGGCTCTGGGCACTGTTAACACAATCCCGTTTGATTAAAAGAAATTTCTAGTAATGAATTAAACAGACCCAAGGAAAAAAGGACACGGTGGTAATATATTCTCCTGGCACCCAGCACACAGAGGGGAAGAGAGGGGGAGAGAGAAAGGAGACATAAATAAAAGGGACTACTCACTGGGGCTTTTTTCTTCAGCAAGGTCACAGGCACAGAGCAGGTCAGAATCGATTGAGATGGGTTTCTGCTTAATCCAAAACTTAGTGCTGGCTTTCTGATTCGTAACAGGATCTATCTCTACTTTGTCTCCAGAGATACCTGTAAGGCCAAGGGAAGGACAAAAGAAAAGAAGCCATGAGAAGTGGAAGATGTAAGTGACTTCAGTGTGATTATTTGGCCAGCTGTATAAATCCTGAACTGGATGCACATTTGCTCTTTCCTAGGTCTTTGGGAAAAGCCAGGACTTCTAATGATAGACCGAGACTTTAAAAGGCACATAGAAGTTGTAGTCTGGCTTCCTCGTGTGTGTGTGTGTGTGTGTGTGTGTGTGTGTGTGTGTGTGTGTGTGTGTGTGTGACAACTCATATGTGTCTTCTTAGATGTAACTGATACAATATAGAATTCACCTATAAATTGCTAACTACATTATTTCTTTGTCATAATGAAATATAGTATAGAACCACATATAAAAACATTTTGATAATTATTATTTTAAAAATTATTATTATTGATGATGTGGTTGCTATTATTATTTGTGCTCAAGGCTAACACACTCTACTATTTGAGTCACATCTCTACTTCCAGCTCTTTATTGGTTAGCTAGAGGGAAGAGTCATATGGACTATCCTGCTCAGGCTGGCATGGATCTTCAGATCTCAGCCTCCCAAGTAGTTAGGAATAAAGGTGTGAGCCACTGGCAATGGGCTTAATGAATTAAAAAAATATCTGGGATAGATAGATTAACACCATTTATACCTAACTAGCTAAGCTACCTATGAAAAGTTTCTGACCTGGGAAAATCTTACACACTAAAAATGGGGGAGGGGGACCACTCTCATCTGTGACACTAAAACATTGTCCCAGCTATATTTAAAGGAAGTGAGAGGGATCAAAGGGTCTTTTACACAAAACATTCCAAGTTCAAGTACTGTAGCCTGGTTTCAGGTGGTAAGAGGTCACTGCCTTTCTGCTGAGGAGACTCAGCACTGGTAAGAGCTTTATGTAACAAAGACTTCATAAGCAGGAAGCTGGAAATGTTAACATGAGAACTTCAGGTTTGCTTTCCAGGGCTTTAATACACAAATCCTGCCATCCAGTGACTGGTTGTGGGGAGGCCCAGGGAAGGGAGGTGTCCCAGGACTCGTATGGACCCACACAGTGCTTGCTCTCCTAGTATTTCAGATATGCACATGCTCTGCTGATACTTTTCCCTTGTTCACTGAAAACTGAAGAATCTGTTTATCAAGGGAGACAAAAATCCTCTGCAGTGAGCCCCATATGGAGCTTTAAAATTAATTAATTTTTAGGCCACGGTTTAAAGGTCAGGGTCAAAATGAAGAGAGGAAAAAAGAAAGCAAAATGAGGTCAAGATATAAGAAATAAATAAGATAACCAACTGTAATATTGAAATAGAGAAGATAGCCGACATGTTCTATCCTGTAGGTCACACTTAAATTTTTTTGAGCCAAGTGCAAAGAAATTAGTAAGCCAAGAGAGGAATATAAAAGAAATAGCTCAATTAACATCCTAACCACCACCACCAAAATATGGCCAGACACAGCAACCACAGTTTGACAGCAAGTTTAAAATGAGAAATACAAACATAAGCCTAGTGATAAGGCTTGTTACCACTGTCACTCGTTTCAATTTTGTTTTATGGCTAAATTCTGAATCCCAGTTAGACAATAGCAGAAAGTGTACACAGATGGATGACAGAGACTGCTGTCTTTAGAGAAGACCATGCAGTGCTGGCTGCCTAGTGACTGTTACACAATGTGTGGTCTTGGATAAAGACAGACAACTGGTATTGTTTTGTTAATTGGACGCTGGAATTTGTCATTACACTTATGGCAGGAGTGTCAAATTTCAATTAGGCATAATGTCATAAGTCCAGTTGACTCATATGCTCAGATCTAGATGACTTCAGATGGTTAAGAATATATCCACAGACCAGTTTTGTTTTTTTTTTGCCAGTCCTGGAGCTTGAACTCAGGGCCTGAGCACTGTTCCTGGCTTCTTTTTGCTCAAGGCTAGCACTCTACCACTTGAGCCACAACGCCATTTCTGGTCTTTTCTATATATGTGGTGCTGAGGAATTGAACCCAGGGCTTCATGTATACAAGGCAAGCACTCTATCACTAGGCCATAATCCCAGCCCCAGACCAGTTTTATTACTTTTCACTTAAAACAGATTATGACTACCCAGTTATATTCTTGCTTCAAATTTGGTCATTAACTGTTAAGGATTTCTATAGTTCCCTGAATGAAGAAAGGTATTTATGCTATTGTCATTGGCAATGATGTGTGTGTGTGTGTGTGTGTGTGTATGTGTGTGTGCGCGTGTACATGCATACAAGCACTCTCCTTATTCTGGTTTTTATTTTGACATTTTATAAAAGTCAAAATGCACACAGCAAAATAAATGTGCATATCTCTTATGTGGAATATACCCTGCCTCACATTCCAGAAAGAGAAGGAAAAAAAAATCATCACCAGAGAGAAACAGGGTAAATTTTATTCTATGGCCCTGCAGCTCTCAACGCTGTAGTCAGTCAATATTGTTAATGTACCTTGTTAATTTGATAGGATTTGTCAGGTAACTCCACTGGAAAATTATATAAAACTGTTCCAGATGAAAAGATGATAGTGACATGAATTAAAGTGATAGAACAATAGTGGAATATAAACCAGAAATGACACCCAAAGTGGCTGTTGATTTATTGCCGTACTGAGTTTGGTTCTGGGCTCCCATGTATATTAGTGCTACAAATCTGGGTCCATTTAGCAGAGGGATGCTCATACATACATCACTAGCTCCTGCTCCAAGCCAAGGTCACTCCCCATTGCATCAATCTTTTCAACGGAGCCTACTTCACAAAGCAGGACTTGTGTAACCATCTCAGATGTAACAGACTCTCGTCCTCTTTCATCTTTCTTTTATCATGTAAAGTACACTTTAACTTCTATTATTTTTATCTGCAAATTGTTCTGGTAGAGTTCATCCATTACAGGCAGTATCTCTGCATCGGTTGCCTAACTCTGCTTGGCCACAGACCACTTTCCCAATGATGCCCTTTCCTAGGGCTCCTGTGCAGATGCCGTTCACAGAGGGAACCCCAAGACTGGGGCTTGGAGATGGAGATGTGGAGATGAATGTAATCGGTTCAAGATGGGTAGACAGGTGGAACACCAGTTAAACAATCGGTGTGTTGCATAAAAGACGCATGTAAATCAGATTTTTTTCGGAAGTAGATCACATTTTCCCACTGACTTCTAGTTCCAGTGATACTTTATCTTCATTCTGGATTGATCTGTAATTGGCAGGGGCTCCCAACACTTCAGTTTTAAGTTTCTCTGCCCCGCAGGCTTTCCGTCAAGTAGTTAATGATCTGTAAAACTCTCGCCTGCCTCGAGGAGTCACTATTTAAAGGAACCTGTAGGGGAATCTTTCCTGATGAGAAAAATCCTTTGTACATTAAATAATCTCACTCCACTGAGATGTGAGTCTCAGCTTCCCAAAGCTGAACCTGCTGTGTACTCCTGCTAGCATCCGGGCTGGGAGGGTTTGGGTACACCTACACTCCACTGCTGAAGAGAGCCCTTGCATCCAGCCTGGGGGAGGGGCACCTGGAAATTTGGGGAGTACCAGGTCTTTTTAAAAATGATTACTTTTTCATTTTTAATCCGATCATTTTATATACATAGGATACTAGGGTTTTGAACTCTGGGCCCTGTGCTTACTAGCTAGGAAGGTACTTTACCACTTGAGCTGTACGTGTGGTCCAAAGGTCTTCTTGTTGGAAGGGGCTAGTTTGTTGGTGGAAGATGAGTTAGGCAGCTGATGTCTACCACAGTCCAGGCCAGACACAGGGACGATGGGGGAGAAGTATGGTGCAGTGTGGGGAGGAGGCTAGTAGGACTCTCAAACGGGAGCTGTGGCCCACTGGTCACTGCTGCTGTGACTGTAGGGGAAGGAGGAGTTCTGGGCCCGAAGCAGCCCTGCTTCCCTGGGATGGTGAAGCACTGAGAGGTCTTCTGCCACTGACATTGGGAGGCTCAAAATCCTCAAGCCCAGGAAAAGAGCAAAAGTGCAACCCAGGCAGGAAGAGCTCACAGCTGCTCTTGAATCAGAGGGCTCTGGCGCAGGAATAATTTGCAACAGTCCTTGCCTCAGACCAACAGGTGTCTGCAGCAATTGAACACAACTAGCATTACCCTGTCCCAACTAAGAGCAAGCAGAACTGTGTGCCTGCATCTGAGTCTCTTGACAACCTTATGAAGCCAGTTGCTATGTTCAACCCTGTTGTGGGGATGAGGAAACGAAATACAGGGAAGTTAAGGAACTTGCCTAAGATCAGCCAGCTCCTAAGAGGCAAAGCTGGAATCCGAACCCAGAACTCCCTTTGCTTAGCTACTACATGGTTGTGCAAGAAGTATGCTAATGTTCTACATAGCATGCCTCAGCAGGTGCTATGCAGCGAGGGGGCTTGTCTGAAGTCAGAGAGCTTTGAAGTGGAAGCTCCATTCTCCATCCCCAGAGGCGTCCAGTCCCCAAGTCCTGGTTCCTTCCATGGCTGGGCAGGGCCTCATTGACTATGCAAGAAGACATTACAAGGAACTTTGCCAGGCAGTCAAGACTGTTTTCACCAAGGAACAAGGAAATGTTCACATGTGCTCACAAGTGCATATGTCTACTTTTGTTCACATGTGGACATAAAGAGGACAGAAAATCTGTCTAAACACGAGTCTTCCCTTTAACCACAGTGTATGGTTTTCCTTGACTAAAGCTTTCATTTTCATATAGTCTCTGAACAGAAGGCAAAGGTACTCCCTCTGTAAAGTGCCATTTATGCATTATCTTAAGTAATTCGAATTAAAAGTATATTTTTGGGCAAGCATGGGGGTACATGTCTGTAATCACAGCTACTCACTCAGGAGGCACAGGTAGGAGAATTGCAGTCTGAGGCTATCAGGGTGACCCTAGGCAAAATCAAGAGAACTTTTCCTTGAAATAACTTCAGTGAACCTGTAAAAGGGCTGAGGGCCTAGCTCAAATGGTAACGTGTCTGCCTGGTAAGCAAGAGGCCCTGGGTTCAAACCTCAGTATGGCCAAAAGTTAGACACAAAAAAGAAATATGAGAGCAGTTTTTTTGTGTTTTTTTTTTGCCAGTCCTGGGGCTTGGACTCAGGGCCTGAGCACTGTCCCTGGCTTCTTTTCTCCCTCAAGGCTAGCACTCTGCCACTTGAGCCACAGCGCTACTTCTGGCCATTTTCTGTATATGTGGTGCTGGGGAATTGAACTTAGGGTGTCATGTGTACATGGCAATCACTCTTGCCACTAGGCCATATCCCCAGCCCCAGTTTTTCTTTGTTAAATTTACATTTCTCAAAATTAACTGGGCAATAAATGAAGAATAGTTAGTGCAACCAAGATAGAATATATGCCCAAGAAAAGTTTGACTGGGAAAAATTCTTACGATACAATATTAAACGAAAAGAGGAAGAAAAATATTTATAGAGGATGAAGGTATAGCTCAGTGGTTTAGTGCTTGCCTCATATGTGCAAGGCCCTGGGTCCATTTCCAGCACTGAAAATATATATATAGGTAATGAAAAGATCAAAAGGAGCTGGCTGCCAGTAGCTTATGCCTGTAATCCTAGCCACTCAAGGGATTGAGATATGGAGGATTTCATTTTGAAGCCAGCTCAGGCAGAAAGCTCCACAAGATTGCATCTTCAAAATAACCAGGAAAAAAAAAAATCAGGGTCCGAAGTACAGATCAAGTGGTAGAGTATCAGATCAGCAAGCAAGCTGAGGACCACCAGGCTTTGAGTTCAAATCCTAGTATTGGTAAAAGGGGATATGTTCTAAAGTGTAACAGAGGTCAACGCTATGGTTAGCGGGATTACATTTTCCCCTTCTTTGTATTTTTCCAGAAGTAACTTCATAAAAATTAAAAACAATCCCTTTTTTTCTGGGATGATAAGCATCAAAGCAAAAGGCTACTAGGCAAGTACACAATAACTGCCAATGAAAAAAAGTTGACTTAGTTTCCAATACACAGTTCAGTTTTCTTTCCCAATGTACATATACATTTATTTATTTATTTACTTACTTATTTAATTATGTTTATTTGGCAGTACTCAGGTTTGAACTCAGGGCTTCCCGATTGCTAGGCAGGCACTGTACTACTTAAACCACATCCTCAGTTTTTTTTTTACATCTTTAAAATCTTAATTTTATTATCAAAGTGATGTACAGAGGGTTGTTTTTTTTGTTTGTTTGTTTGTTTGCTTTATTCCAGGGAGGGTCTTGCTTTTGCCTGGGACTGCCTAGGACTATGATCCTCTTATCTATCTGTTCCCAATAGCTGGGATCATAGACACATATGACAACCACATCCAGCTTACTGGTGGAGATGGGAAAGGGAAGTCTTAAATAACTTGTTTTTTGCTTGAGTTAGTCTCAACCTTGATCCTGTCATTCTGTAGCTCTGGAGTGCTGGGATTACAGTGGTATATCACCGTGCTCATCTCCTAACTTTAAAATGTGGGACAGAATGAGTATTCTGAATAGATGATAATGAGTCGTAGAATACTTCCATCTAGCAGGTCTCAAGTACACAGAGGGTTGAGCTAATAGGAAGAGCTCAGGTGAGCTCTGTTATATCTAGCCTTTGTTACTGTCAAAAACAGTGTCCCTCTATCAGCTTTCCTCATCAGCAGGTGAGCCATGGCAGGTAAGGGAGAGGAGCACACGGACAGCCTGGAGTTGCTAGTTGCCCTTCCCTCAGAAACAAGGGAGGCCATTTGTCTGCTTTACCGGCTCTCCTCCCTTCCTACTTATCCACTGCCATCCGTCATGACCTTTTCATGCTCTCCTCTGACAGCCTCCAGATACAGTGAGTCAAACTTCACTGGAAGCAAACTATCACACCAACTGTCAAAGGCGGAAAACACTGCCTGATTGCTGTCCTATATCAACGCCAGCATATAAATCCTTCCTTAACAAGACAGCTCAAAATAAACAAAATGTAACTCTATGTATACAACCCTCTGGGGGAACTATTTGTCCAAGGCTTTAGAGTTATCACAAGGGGATCCTTGTCTGTGTTAACCAACCACATTTCCATAAAAGGAAATTAGTACCATGTATCAACTTCTACTAATGCAGAGAGCGCCCCCTTTGGGCAGCCTCTGGTTAAGTCTTTCTGTGAACAGAAGCCTGTTGAGTGCCTGTAACACCTCTATCAGAGGGAGAATGAACCCCTTTAATACAGCAAGACAGATTAGACATGAGGACTCTAGAATCAGAAAGTCCTAGATTCAGTCTTCCCATCTCCTAAGATGTGACTTTGGGTGAACTGTTATAAAAATGGGCTTGTAGTGATTAAGTAGAGTAAGGCATGAGACGTGCTTGGCACAGTGCCTGGGCACACAGCTAGTGAGGGCTGCTTCTATTAACTAAGATGATCAGGAGTCAGGCATGGAGCCAAGGGATGATATACAAACGCAGCAACAAGGGTCGGGAGGGGGCCACGGAAGGGGTGTGAATGAGGACCTGCCTAGCCCCAGGCCTGAGCACTTGGGATCTAGTCTTGGAGGCGCAAGGGCCTGAAAGGACTGTCCAGCTTGAGGTTTCAAAACCCTGTCCCTATGAACCATCCAATAATCCCCCATCACCGGTGTCACTGGCCATGTCTCTTCTGGCACTTTGCACAAGCTCAACTCAGCATCAGGAAGAATGTTCTCAGGCCCGGAGTTACAAAGACAAGGACTTGGCTGGCACATGTGCACTGGTGTTCTCCTGGGCAAAGACACTGCTTCCTCAGTGAGCCTGGGCTTCCTCCTCTGTAGAATGGGGGACAGGAGTGCCAATTCCTGGGGTGTCATGAAGATGGAATGATACAGCACACAAAACACTCATTATGCGCTAGCAAATAATAAAAGCTCAATTGTTACCTGAAGTATTATTAGAATGAACCTCGGCAAGGTGAAAGTGGACCAGCCAAGTCAGCGTCTGCACAGCTGCCTTGAAGCCCACACCGAGAGAATTCTAGGACGTGTGCCCCACAGCCAGGGGTTTCCTGTTGTCCCAGAGACAACGCTGGACTCTGAAATTCTTTGTGTCATACTTCAAGTACTTCCTCTGAAAACTAGAACACCTTGCAAATATTAGGGCACTTAACACTTCTGTACACTTTTTATTTATTTGCTTAGACATCATGAGCCATGTTCATTCATCATTTTCCTACAACTCTGAGTTTAAGACTACAAAAGCCCCAGTGTTGTTAAATCCTAGAGTAGCCTTTTATACAATTCTACAATCCTCTTGTCTTTAGGTCACCTAGAGCTTACAAAAGCCTGAAGAGCCCCCTGGGAGCACCACTGAACAACTCTTGGCCAGAGTGGATTTTGCTGAATATACACGGCCAATCGATATTATCCACAGAGCAGTCAAGGAAGTCTTTGGAACTTGCCTGAATTTACACACAGGATCAGACACAGGCTGTTTGGGCTTAATGAGACCTCAGAGATCACCTCGTCTGGGGCTTTGATTCTCTGTATGAAGACATTGAGGCTCAGGGCTGGGACATGACATGTATGATGTCACCCACTATAATTCATGTCCCCATACTATCAGGCCAGGGCTTAAACAGAGAAGCTTTCCTGCCACACACTAATCCAATACAGCTCAGGATTAAAGTACTTTGCAGCAATATTACATACCCCAAATAGAAGACAAAATTATTTTGGGGCAAAATGAAAAGGAAACCCAAGATAGCCTTACTTTCTTGAGATTAAGCTGGGTGCTGGGTCTCGGGACTGTGGGTTCCATTCAAGAAGTGAATCATCCAAAGCTGTGAGGAAAACATAGCTAAAAGCTGCCAATTCCAATGTGTGGTCAGTAAGAGACCACAGAGGGACCATGAAAGTCTGTTGTCTTGAGCATGCAAACAAAGAGTGGGTGAATAAGAATTTGTAAGAAGTCACCAACACAGGGCTGGACACTGGGGAGGGCCCACTAACGGCCCCCAGCAACATATATGTCTGCAAGAAGACTAAATACTTTCTGCAGAGGAGGCAGGTAGATGGCCACACTAAATACTCCCTGGAGGGAAATATCTCCGGGGAGTCAGGATGTCAGCTGGGAAGAAGTAATGCTTTTTCCTAGGAGAATTTATCATTCCATGAAGTGAGTGGAAAAAATGGATCTTCCCCAGATGATAAAAAGCATGGAATCCTGGGTGAACACTCAGGAACTCCTCTAGTTCTCACTTCCGTCTCAGCCACCCCAAATGGCTCCATGGGAATTCTCACAAGGGTGGCTCTGGGGACAGAGAATTAGCAACTATAGAGTTAGATAAAGCCCTAGAGTTTCTGATATTTGAAGGATTTTTTTCCTCAGTCATTGTATTAAGCACTAATTTGGTAAAGGAATTTTCTGAAGACAGCTTGGATGGTTCTGTCCTGTGACCTTCTAAGTTCATTAGTAGAAAACTCAATTCTAAATTTTATTTCAGGAAATGTTGTCACAGTAGAGACAGAACAATCATTTAACGGCAGAATTGCCATTCTCAAATTACTGTGTGGACCCTGGGATTGCAGCTAGGCGTGGACATGTTACTTGAGTTCATTTAGTGACCTGCAATGGGGGATAGTATCTCCTTATGTTTAATGAAAGTGGAAATGAGAAATGAGTTAGGAAGACCATCTGCCTCAGGAGTTCTAAAATTCTCATTTCTAGAATATGGAGTTATTTAGACTTTACTTTCCTTTACTCCATAGGTACCCCATTAAACAAGGGATTTTTTTTTTTTTTTCTGGTCCTAGGGCTTAAACTCAGGGCCTGGGCACTGTCCCTGAGCCTCTTTGTGCTCAAGGCTAGTGCTCTACCACTGTGCTACAGTGCTGCTTCTGGCTTTTTATGAGTAGTCTATTGAAAATAAGCTTCTCATGGGGACTTTTCTGCCTGGACTGCCTTTGAACTGTGATCCTCAGATCTCAGCTTCCTGAGTAGCCAGAATTATAGGCATGAGCCACTGGCACCAGGCTAAGGGAAATGTTTTCCTCACATGGCCACCCAGAACTACTTCCAATGTCAGAGTGAGCCTGGAGCGGCTGGCCTTCACTTCATCTTGTGATGTAAATGCAGTTCTTAAGTTTGCATACTGTATATTAAAAAACAACACTAATAAAGTTTTCATTTCAGTGCTGATTTATAGTTATTGACTACAGGTTCAATAATAACTGTTGAGTAACAGACCTCTTGATGACAAGTGAAGGGTCTACAATGACAAACACTAGACAAAGACAGTGAGTTCATACAAGGGGCCCAGCTATCAACTCCTCAGCCTGAGGAGCCCTCAGGGGAAACCAGGTGGACCTACTTAGGAAAAACAAGTGTGGGCAAAGAGCTAAGGGGTGAGAAAGTACTCTGAATGCTATGAGGTTATGCTTTCCAAACAAGCCAGTGTGCTAACTCATTCCTAAAAGCCCACCATTTTGGAGGCTGAAGCCAGAGGATTGTGAGCTTGAAGCCAGTCTGGGCTATATATATAGGACTCTGCCTCAAAAAAAAAAAAAAAAAAAAAAAAAAAAAAGAGAAAGGAAAGGAAAGGGCTGGGGATATAGCCTAGTGGCAAGAATGCCTGCCTCGGATACACGAGGCCCTAGGTTCGATTCCCCAGCACCACATATACAGAAAAACGGCCAGAAGCGGCGCTGTGGCTCAAGTGGTGGAGTGCTAGCCTTGAGCGGGAAGAAGCCAGGGACAGTGCTCAGGCCCTGAGTCCAAGCCCCAGGACTGGCCAAAAAAAAAAAAAAAAAAAAAAAAAAAGAAAGGAAAAACAGTCAGGTGCTGGTGGCTCACTCTTGTAATCCTAACTACTCAGTAGTCTGAGAGCTGAAGATGGAAGTTCAAAGTCAGCTTTGGCAGTAAAGTCTGTGAGATTCTCATCTCTAATTAATAAGCCAAAAAGCCGGGATGGGAGCTGTACCTCAAGTGGTAGAGCATAGTCTTGAACAAAAAAGTTCAGGGACAGTACCTAGGCCCTGAGTTCAAGACCTAGGAATGGTGTGTGCATGCACACACACACACACACACACACACACACACACACACACACACACACACACACAGAGAAAGAAAAGAGATTCGAAGCCAACAGATCTGGGATGAAGCTAGGGACATACACATGGTCAGGGTTGGTTGATAGTCACTACCACGATGATGACTTGGTCCTTTCTGCCTTGTATTGGTTTCTGTGTAGCTTATTGCCTGGTATATAGTAATTTAGCTTCTACTAGCCAAACAACAGGATCATGGCTGGCATTTATCATCTTGACCCTTTTAGTTTCATGTCCCTCATACCTACTTCCATTTACCAGCCTTGTTTGGGTAGCTTCCTGTCTCAAAACCTAGTCTCAATCAAATGGTCAGTTATAAACTTAGGCTAGGTCTACATTTAAAAGGCCACCTGCACTTTTAGGTTTAACCCAGAAGGGAAGGAGACAAGATGACTATTTCAAAAATGTTTTAGAGAAATACAGACATAATTAGACATGATGGCTTGTTAGGTTAGCTTTCTAGCTGGTATGACAGCATGGTAAACAGATTTCAATTTAAGAACCAAACCAAAGGTGATTGTAGAGGTTGTTTAGAAGGCTGCACAGGCAAGGAGTGAGATCAAGTCTAGGCCCTGAGGGAAACAGTGCTGTGACTGATTAGCCATGTCTGCAGGGGAGTGGAAGTGGAGGGTGGCGTCCATCTCCAGAGCCAGGTAGGAGAGAGAAAGATGTGCACACAGCTCAGAGTAATCACTTTCTTTGTGAAGGTCAAGTTATAAATGGAGGAGGCACCTCTGGCAGGATGGATTGGGTTTTCTCCTGATTCCTGCTGGGACTGGATATCCCACTGTGTATCTGACAGCTAAATGGGAGGGAAGAGTTAGTTTATACTGAGTAAATAAACACCAAATGCTTTATATACCCCATTACTTCACTAATTCTTTCAAGTCTCAATTTTCCCAGCCATAAAATGGAACTACAATGTAAGTGTTCTGTGTGGACTAAATGAGGTCCATGGGTGAAAAGTGTCTGTGGAATGTCATAGAAGTGCAGAGGACCGGGCTGGGGATATGGCCTAGTTATAAGAGTGCTTGCCTCGTATACATGAAGCCCTGGGTTCAATTCCCAAGCACCACATATACAGAAAATGGCCAGAAGTGGCACTGTGGCAAAAAGATAGGGACAGTGCTTAGGCCCTGAGTCCAACGCCCAAGACTGGCAAAAAACAAAAACAAAAACAACCCCCCCCCCCAAAAGAAGTGCAGAGGACCAGCACAATGATGATTTAATGACATAGCTAAGTAGTCAGGCTCAGGACTATACCTCAGTCTTTAATTCTGACCCCAGTTTAATTAGTCACTAGATTTCCCCCGTTTCCCTATATAAAAAAGTATACGTCATTACTATCTAATAGTTCTGTAATTTCAGCAGTGAGTGCTTGTAAAAAGAGCAAAGTGTCTGGTACATAGTAAACACTGACAAACAATAATATTGTCAAAGATGGGATCTTGGCCATGGGTTTCATAAGAGAACCCATTAGTTTCCTAATCACAGGAAGTGTGGTGAAACCTGGTTTGTAAGTTTGGATGTTAGAGATCACAACATCTGATTGTCCACCCCCTGACATTTCTTAGAATTAAGAAACAAATGGCAGCTGGTAGCTGGAACATCAGTTTCTTCCACTAATCAGAAGATAGCAGCTGCAATGGCACAGCAGAGACTGAACTCTGCTGTGTTCTTGTAAGCCATGAATTCAGTGCGGATAGTGGCTTTCTGTGGACACAAGAGGGATGCTGGGCAAATGCTGCAGACACCACTGAGAAGGGCATGGGCCACATGAAATCTCAGCTCCAGCTGACACGGGATAGAAGGGCGGCGGGGACCATCCATCAGTGTCAGCAAAGATCTGAAGCACCTGGCTACTCAGGTGAATAAAATAAATTATTTACTGATCTCAGAATTCAGCTGTTCACTTGAACAATCCTAAGGGTGTGCGGTTTGCTGTCTTGAACTTAGCCATAGACTAAAAGGAAAGACTATGTAGATTGCAGCTGGGCTGTAGTGGCTCATGCCTGTAATCGTAGCTACTCTGGAGGCTGAGATTTGAGGATCAAGGATCAAGGTTCAAAGCCAGCCAGGGCAGGAAAGTCCAATTCTTATCTCCAACTAGCCACTAAGAAAACCCCCTGGAAATTGAGCTGTGGCTCAAGTGGTAAAGCACCAGCCTGACCAAACAAAAGCCAAGGGACAGAATCAAGGCACTGAGTTCAAGCCCCAGTACTGGCACAAAACAATCTGGTTAAAAAAAACACAAAACAGGGGCTGGGGACATAGCCTAGTGGCAAGAGTGCCTGCCTCGGATACACGAGGCCCTAGGTTCGATTCCCCAGCACCACATATACAGAAAACGGCCAGAAGTGGCGCTGTGGCTCAAGTGGCAGAGTGCTAGTCTTGAGCGGGAAGAAGCCAGGGACAGTGCTCAGGCCCTGAGTCCAAGGCCCAGGACTGGCCAAAAAAAAAAAAAAAAAAAAAAAAAACCACAAAACAAAACAAGAAAACCCCCAAACTCCAAACCAAAAGAGTATCTGGATTTTTGTGCATGTAATTTTATGTTATGAGAGTGGAGGAAGAGTCTAAAGTGCCATACCTGACCTAAAGTACTTGGGAAATGAGCGTATTTATTTTATTCACTATGTTATACAATAATCATGGGCATAGCTCATCTTACTGCCACAAAACCCCTTAGAAATATTGATGAAGTTTCTGCATTTGATGTTGAAGTTTGGACTTGGATTCCTAACAGAAACCAATGTTCTGACACCATCTTTTAACTGCCCAGAGCTGTTACTCTCCACCAGAGGGGGTCTCATGTGCCACAGGAAGCATCCAGTTGCTCCAGATGGGAACCACTGCCCTGATTCATGGGTGCCATCCGTTTCTACCTGACCGGGCTCCATTGTGGCAACAAGAGAGGATCTGGCAAGACAGCCATGGTCTAATCTGAGTAATCTGATTTAATACTCAAAAGACTGGAGACTAGGAGCGATGGCAAAAGACAAAATAATAATGGCAATAACACCAAGATGAGCTACCATTTAGAATTCAGCTTCTTTCATACTATATAGCAAGTAAGCAATGTAATCCTCATTTTATACATGGCAAAAACTAAGAGTGAAGAGGTAAGGAACTTGTCTAAGGAAACCCTGCAGTTCAGTAGTAAAGGTAGGATTTGAACACAGGCCTGACCAACTATAGAGATGGGCTTTTACCTTTGAATAAAGAATCAGACTGGGAATCAGTGGCTCACACATGTAATCCTAGCTACTCAGGAGGCTGAGATTTGAGGACTGAGGCTCAAAGCCAGCCTAGGCAGAAAAGTCTGTGAGACTCTTATCTCTAATCACTAATAAGCTGAAGTGGAGCTGTGTCTCAAGTGGTAGCCCTGAGCAAGAAAGCGCAGGGACAGTGCCCAGGCTCTGAGTTCAAGCCCCAGGAATGGCATTAAAAAAAATCAAAATAATTAATCAGAATGAGGTGAATTAGCATGTCTCTGGTCTAGAGAAAAGAGTGGAGAGAAAGGCCACAGGTCTTGGTTACCATTCCAGCACTATTCTTCACATTGCGGAATGGGCAGGGTGGATCGCTGGTTATGCTCACCAGAAACATTCCTGCCTTGAACCTGTTTCCACTGCAGATGGGGCACTTACTGAACTTCTTAAACCGAGACTTATTCAGAAAAAAACAGATCCCTTGCTGGTAGGCACGTATTGCAGCCAAACAAACTGTATTTCTTAGCATCAACACACACACATAAGATCTATTCAAATCATGAGAATATGCAAGTCACTTTTCTAAAAAATGTACAGAGCAATTTAACCAGATCAAGAAACAGTCCCCCTGCCTTCAGAAGCCCCTCTCCATGTCATTATGTAAGGTTATAGCAGTGAATTTCTGAATGATTCACTAGTAAAACCATAGCAAGGGACTGGATAGAGGGCCCTTGCTAGGCAAGAGCTCTACCACTGAGCTACATACCCAGGCCCAGGGAGCTGGCCTTCTTTTTTTTTTTTTTTTTTTTTTTAAAGCTAAGATTATCGATGTGAGCTACTGACACCCAGCCTCTTTCTTTTTTCTCCTTTCCTTTCCTTTCCTTTCCTTTCCTTCCTCCTTCCTTCCTTCTTTCCTTCCTTTCTCTCTCTTTCTCTTTTTTTAATTGCTAGTCCTAGGGCTTGAACTTAGGGCCTCGGCATTCTCCCTGAGCCTCTCTGTGCTAGCACTCTACCACTTGAGCCACAGAGCCATTTCCAGCTTTTTTCTGTTTATGTAGTACTGAGCCTAGGGCTTCATGCATGTTAGGCAAGCACTCTACTACTAAGCCACATTCCCAGCCTCTACTTATCTTTTTCTTTTTCTTTTCTTCCAGTCCTGGGGCTTGAACTCAGGGCCTGAGCACTGTCCCTGGCTTCTTTTTGCTCAAGGCTAGCACTCTACCTCTTGAGCCACAGCACCACTTCCAGCTTTTTCTCTTTATGTGGTGCTGAGGAATGGAACCCAGGGCTAGGCAAGCACTCTACCACTAGGCCACATCCCTAGTCCCTCTCTTTATCTTTTTAAAGACTCGGTCTCCCAGACATAGCCTAGGTTGATCTGGAGCTTCTGATCCTCATACTCAAACCTCCTTAGGTACCCTATCACACCTGCTTATCTGTTTTTCCTTTTGTTTTTAGCAGTCTTATTTTTATTTCTATGAGAGAACCAGGAGAAACATTCCCAGAGCACAAAATACTCGGCAACTTTATGTTTTTATCAACAGTAAATAAGCAATCTTATCACTTTAGATATATAGTGCCCACCCCCTCCCACTGCCCCCGCCCCGCCCCCCCCCCCACCCCGCCACAGTGAGGAGGGATAAGTACAGAAAGGGGAGAAAGGTGAATTCTGTGTTTTGTTCCAAAGTTACTGAGTCACCTATTCTGTCTGCATCATCCTAGCATCTAGTGTGTGTGTGTGTGTGTGTGTGTGTGTGTGTGTGTGTGTGTGTGTGTGTGTGTATGCATGCACAATGCTGGGGATAGAACCCTGGCTGTGTACCCACAAAGCACACACTGGATCACTGGGCCATACCCCCAATGCCCTGGTAGCTACTGTTCACTGAGCACTTTTCTAAGAAATCTGCATGTGTTGTCACACTCCATCTTCATAATTAGCCTATGAGACTGGGGCTAGTATTATCTTTATTTTATAGATGAGCAAACTGGGGTTGTGCATCACTTGCCAGTGGTAGTCCAGCGAATGAATGAGGGAAGCCTGGACTAGGCTTCCAATTGCTGAACTGTCTCTAAGTGCTATGACACATACCTCTCCTTTACCAACCTTACTTGTCCCCCACAGCCATCCTTGAAAGCTGTGCTATTGGTATTCTCATCAAACGAGGCAGAACTAAGGCTCAGAAAGGTGAAGGTGCTTTGCTTAAGGTTAAATGGCTAGTTTCTGATAGAGCTACAATTTAAATCATCAAGGTTCATTTGTCCATCTCTTAATTACTGAGCTGAACTGTCAGCCTACTACAAGTTCCTATCCATCAAGTTAGGAAGGAATATTTGAGGAGATTTTTGAGGTTTATTACATTAGCCAGATTTAGACTAGCCAACATGAGAGAAAATTTCATCCTGAGAAACAAAGCATTTGTGAGAAATATATAATTAGCAAGCCTTCAAGTTAGAATTTAAACCTCATTCATGCAAGAGACAAACAAGGGTCCTGGAAGGGGTGGCAGAGCTGGGTATAATTTGGATTCCTGACCATGTGAGGAGCAGGTAACCTAGCACTGCAGACCCCATGTGAGCTGGGCACAGATTGTGTCTCTCTTGTGAACGAGGCATTTAACACAGTGACTAATGCACAGTGCACATCTAGACAAGGCACCTGAGGATGTGATTATGACACTTGGTTCTAATCGTATGTCAGAACAGAAATTTAGCATATCATTGGAACAAATCAACCCAAATATTAGTAGCCAGTTCATTCCGGTTAGCCAGTGAAGATCCAAATGTAACCTCTGAGGTCACTGCCAAACTTGTGGAGTGACTCAGCCATGAGATCTGTGGGGAATGGGAAGGCAAGGGGCAAGAATGGTCTGAGGATAGAAGGGAAGCCGAAGTCAACCAGACTGAAAAGTCTCAAGTTAGGTCTATTTCGAATCCTCTGCTTCATAAAGAAAGTGACAAGGCAGAGCACTGGGATGGGGAAAAGGATGTGCTTTAGATGCCATTGTTTTAACATTAAATTTTCTTATTCAGCTCATATACAAGTTGCATAGCATTTCTTCCCTCACTTCTACACAGACCACTAATATAAAGAGCTCAGTTCTTCACCTGTTCATGTACTTACCTAACTGCACATCAGTTGTGAATCGCAGTCTGTGGATCATGCTGACTTTGAATGACTTGTAATGGTGGCTGCTAAGCATATCCTGTACTGTAGCTATGTCAATTTGCGAATCCTCCTCAAAAACCCCGTCTGCCCTTGAACCTGGGGAGGGAAAATGCAGTTTAGCACATAAAGATACATGAGGCTTGGCAAATGGTGTCTGCTTAAAACGCTTTGGGATAAATTAAAATACTATGGGCTATTTAATTTGGAGAAGAAAAGGCTGAGCGATGACTTAATAATGCCATTCCAGTAAACAGAGAGTGGTAATATATTAATCACTCAACAATTAATTCCACAAACATTGCCTATGCCATGTCTGGCCCGTGGCTGGGCAGTGCAAATAGAGGATGGATAGGAAAATCCCTACTTGCTCTCAGCAGGCAGCTAGGTCCCCAAAAGTCAGTGAAAATCTCAAGGTGTGTGTGTGTGTGTGTGTGTGTGTGTGTGTGTGTGTGTCTGTGTGTGTGTGTGTGTGTGTCTGTGTGTGTGTGTGTGTCTGTGTGTCTGTGTCTGTGTCTTGTTTATTTCTTCAGCATGATTTTCCAGATCATAAGAGTGATCCATGTTCTTTCAAGAAGCCCTGTCCTCTTTTAAATTCCCAAACCATCTGGCCAGCAGCTTTCCAGCTTATGCCCTACGGCCCCCCTGGCTCCAGCAGGAGCCTACTGGTGTTGAGATGTCGGTGACAGTCTCTTCACTAGCTACCAGGCTCCCCGCCCTGCATTCCAGCCACCACCAGACTTTCTGATTCGTCTTTCTAGAGGTTTGATCATTCATTCACTCACCAAGTGTTTGGTGAGAGCCTTGTGCATGCTAAATACCTTACCACATGGCATGGGATACAAACACAATCATTAAACACAATCACAAGTCTTCAAAAATCTTCCCTGTTTTCCAAAAGCCTCCCAAGTAAAGCACTTCTTGAGGCCAAGAAATCATGGCCGCCCATAAAACTTTCTAGTCTTCCTTGTCCTTTCTCACAATACCTCTCTCTCAGTGACTCCCAAACCTCTCAGGAAGCACACAAACAGACTCTGTCATCGACAATTCTATGTTCTCATTAAGTTTTGCCAAATGAAAAATAGCCAGTATACACGGTGTTCACTGTGTCAGGCGTGTGCAAAGCACTTTCGTTACACTATTATCTCCTGACAACCTGGTAGGTCTCAGAGATTTCTTTCTTGTCTTTTTTTTTTTTTTGGCCATTCCTGGGGCTTGGACTCAGGGCCTGAGCACTGTCTCTGGCTTCTTCTTGTTCAACCACTTTTGCTCAACTCACTCTACTACTACTTGAGTCACAGCGCCACTTTTGGCCTTTTCATATGTGGTGCTGAGGAATCGAACCCAGGGCTTCATGTATAGGAGGCAAGCACTCTACCACTAGGCCATATTCCCAGTCAGTCTCAGAGATTTCTATCTTATACAGGTAAGGAACCCAAGGTTTGGGGAAGATAAGTACATCCCAAGATTATACTAAGCAAAAACAAAGTACTGCTGGTTCCCAGAGGCTGAGCTGTGGGTTTCTAAGGTACAGTTTGCTAGTGCCATCCAAGGGTGAAGATAGCACTGATCTGGCAGATGAGAGGAGGCCCTAAACCGGGGGTCAACCATAGGATTCAGAGAACTCCTTAGGACAGGGTTGCGGGGAACAAATCACTTCAGATCTGGGTGTCGAACTGGAATATCTGTTATATAATTGGTAGCCTGAGGTGGTCTGCATTGCCTACAGACCAAGCCTTTTTTTTTTTTTTTTGGCCAGTCCTGGGGCTTGAACTCAGGGCCTGAGCACTGTCCCTGGCTTCTTTTTGCTCAAGGCTAGCACTCTGCCACTTGAGCCACAGCGCCACTTCTGGCTGTTTTCTGTATATGTGGTGCTGGGGAATCGAACCCAGGGCCTCATGTATACAAGGCAAGCACTCTTGCCACTAGGCCATATCCCCAGCCCCAGACCAAGCTTTTTAAGAAACTGGTTTTTGCTTCTCCACTGGCTTCCTTGTCAACAAGGAGCCACAGGTTCTATGGATATTCACATGTTGGACAATTTCAGCACCTTCAACAGGCTTTGCTTCCTGAGAGGCCTCCTAGGACATCCTGCACAGGCTGCCCTCCCTGCCCAGGGTACTCATCTCTCTATCTCATCTCATGCCCTTCTGCCCCCCCCCCCTTTCCCCTGAAGAGCTTAGCTCTAGCAAGTACCCAGGAGAGTCCTCTGAGCCAGGCCCTCAATCTAGCTTGGCTCCTGCCACTGCACCCTTCAGCTTCCTTCAGAACAGGTATCACCTGAGACGGAGAGCCCCAAGAGGGCAGGCATCACTATGGATGAACTCAGCATTGTAGTCCCCGATGCTGCACAGGGCAATGCAGAGGAGAAAGAAAGCAGAAGGTTCATATCTGTAATCCTAGCTACTCAGGAGAATGAAATCTGAGGACTGTGGTTTGAAGCCAGCTCTGGCAGGAAAGTTCGTTTGAGACTCTTTTCAACCACCAAGAAAAAAAAAAAAAAAGCCAGAAATGGAGTTGTGGCTCAAGTGGTAGAATGCCAACCGTGAGCTAAGGGACAATGCCCAGGCACTGAGTTCAAGTCCTAGTACTGGTACAAAAAACAAATTAAGGGCTGGGAATATGGCCGAGTGGTAGAGTGCTTGCCTCGTGGACATGAAGCCCTGAGTTCGATTCCTCAGCACCACGTATGTATAGAAAAAGCCAGAAGTGGCGCTGTGGCTCAAGTGGTAGAGTGCTAGCCTTGAGCAAAAAGAAGCCAGGGACCATGCTCAGGCCCTGAGTTCAAGCCCCAGGACTGGCAAAAAAAACAAAACAAAACAAAACAAAAAAACAAATTAACTTCTTGATGAACCCCAGGTGGCATGATCCAGTCAGATGTTGGGAGGTAAGGCCTTCACCCCAGCACACCATGGAAAGTGGGGCATGGCACCCCACCTTGGCAACGGCCTCTGTGTAACTGGTGTCCTTTCTCTGCAAAACCTGTCATTTTTGGATGGAGGCACTATGATTGCAGCTCCTGAGAAATGTCTACGTCAGAACGAGAGGCTGGGTGTGATAAAATAATAATGTCTACGTCAGAACGAAAGGCTGGGTGTGATAAAATAATCATTCACTTTCTCTGAACTACATCTTTACTGAAACTTAATTGCCAAAATGTTGTTTATTTCTATTTTAGAACTTTTTTTATATGTGAGAATTAGAATTTTACTAAAATGCTAAAATCCTTTTATGCTTTAAGTCATCTAAAGCTATCTTTTCTGAGAAATGCCATTATTAGATATGACTTAGCTCTGAGCTCCAGAACTTGTTTTCTTTACTAATTAGTATTTTCTAAATATTTTAGGTATTCAATTTGCAAAGAGGTAACACCTTATTATGCTAAGATGCCAATTACTAAAAGAAAAAAAACACACTTAAGATTTTTCCATTTTATGATGTTGGATTAAAACCAATTTAAAAATTACTATAACGTGACATATAATTTTTTACTGAGCAATTCCAATGCCAGCTGCTAATAAAGCAGCTTAGCTGTAAATGATAATTCAGATGCTTTTAGATAAAGTGGTGCATAAATATGGCTGGAAATTGATTTAGCTTCTTAAAAGAAGCTACTGAAGAATGACATATTTTGTTTAATACACCAGCTAATGTAGTCCTAAAAGCTCAAACAAGTGCCAGTTTTCACTCTTAAATTTGCTGTGGGAGATTAATGAAAACTTTATATTTTGCTGAAATGTTAATAATGGGCAGATGAGATGATAGGATTTTAGTCGAGGTCTTAAAGTTATGGAATAACCAGTAAGGCTTGTCAATTTCCTTATATTAATTTTGTTCAAGACTTACAGAGCTGGAGCTGGCTCAACACACTAATGCTTTGTGCATTGACCTTCTACTCTCTGCCAGTGTAAATTCATATCCCACTTGAGGATTTAAGTCCCTTTGATACTTGGGTGAGTCTTGAGCCTTGCCCCTGCTGACAAGGGGCAGCTTTGCTTTTATGATCAGGAGGGCAACCGTACCTGGGGGAACAGGAGGACACTGTCCCACACTCCTGCAGGTCAAGCTGCTCACTACAGAGCAGACTGTCTACTGAATGGGAACAGCTGCTGGGCTCCAGTGGCATTTGTTAAACAGGCCCACAATATGGCACTCTGTGTGTGTGTGTGTGTGTGTGTGTGTGTGTGTGTGTGTGTGTGTGTCGGTTTGTATCTATGTGTGACATTACTAGGGCTTGAACTCAGGTCCTGGGTGATGTCCTTATTCGCTTTTTGGCTCAAGCCTGGTGCTCTACCACTTGAGCCATACCTCCACTTAGGAACATGCACCTTAACAATCACTCCTTCCCCATGCCAGAAGTAGGCTACCCTGTGGGTGGGGACTGGTGAGGACCACGCAGGGCTGTGATATTCAGGGCCTTATAACCCAGCAAGAGAACCCAAAGCAAGCAGCACAAGACAGAGAGAAATGCCCAGTAAATGGAATATGCCAGACATATTATCTTAAGTCAAAACATTACATCCAAAGCATGTTTTTGGACCAGAAAAGTTTTATGACTTGGTGTGTATAACCTTTACTGTTTGCATCTTTCTGGAAAAAGGTGAATTTAGCCACATAGGAAACATGCTTGGCACTGCACTGTTTCGATATCAAAATTACTACTGTATTACAAACTTCACATTAAAAACCCCACTTGTGTTAAGACATTTTATCTTCTTAAAGTGCAAAGTAGAGAAAAGGAAAATGTCTTAAAAATAAACATATAAAAAATTCCCAAAGCTTTCCTCCCCAAGCCATTAATTTAATTGAAATATAACCCTTTGGTATTTTGTTAAATTAGCAATTAAAAAGGTCACAAGCAATTAAAGGAAACAAAAGCCACACTGTGTTCATCTACATTAATGCTGAACTGGGTCTCCTGGTGAATGACAAGATAAATTGTAATGGTGCCTTCAAAGACTTCACAACGTATTTTGTCAAAGTCGGGAGTGTTAATGTCTCTATGTGCCATGGATTACCATAATGTATTGTGTCAAAACGCTTGAGCTGCAATAACTCAGAGATGTATTGTGATAGATCAAATTTCAGGGTGGGGCCTAATAGCGACATGAGCATCAGAACTCAAATGGACTGACAACAAAAGCCCTGGAAGAAAGAAAATTCATTCACCATGCAGCAAGGTCTGGGGGCAAGCAGAGAATCCAAGAGAGGAAGCAAGCAGCTTAACTCCCCGGAACAGAAAATCAGGAAGGAGGAACAGGAATGGACCTGGCATCTGTCTTACAGGAAGGTGGCTGAGCTAGGCTGGGGCAGGAAGTGTAAAGGGAAGAAGAGAGGAGGCAAAGAAGGAAGGGGGCAATTCTACAGCCTGCAGCAAAGAATGATACAGGGGCTGAGACAGTTAAGGGCTTGGGGTGGTCTCAGGGCTTAGTAACATTAGATATAACATGGATATAGAGTTCAGGGATGTAGACTCAAACCCTAACCGACACTAAGGGTTGGAGAATGGGTCAAAATCTTGCCCCAGAGGGGCTGGGGATATAGCCTAGTGGCAAGAGTGCCTGCCTCGGATACACGAGGCCCTAGGTTCGATTCCCCAGCACCACATATACAGAAAACGGCCAGAAGCGGCGCTGTGGCTCAAGTGGCAGAGTGCTAGCCTTGAGCGGGAAGAAGCCAGGGACAGTGCTCAGGCCCTGAGTCCAAGGCCCAGGACTGGCCAAAAAAAAAAAAAAAATCTTGCCCCAGAGGGTCTACCATGTTTTGCTGGGCGTGGTGGCTCATGCTTGTTATCACAGGGTATCTGGGCAGTGGAGATTATGGTTTGAGACCAGCCTGGCATTCATGAAATACCATCTCACTCAATAGCTAGGCATGGTTGTGTGAGCCTGTCATCCCTGCTGGGCATGGAGATATAAATAGGAGGACCATGATCCAGGCTGGGCTGGGCACAAATTTAAGACTCTATCCTCCACATAACTGAAACAAAAAGGTCAGGGGTCTGGCTCAAGTAACAGAGTGCCTGCCTGCCTGGCAAATATGAAGCCCTGTGTTCAAAACCCAGTTCTGTTAAAAACGAAGGAAGGGAGGGAGGGAGGGAGGGAGGGAGGGAGGGAGGGAGGGAGGGAGGGAGGGAGGGAGGAAGGAAGGAAGGAAGGAAGGAAGGAAGGAAGGAAGGAAGGAAGGAAGGGCCCACTGTTAGGAAAGGCAGAGATGACTGTCCTTGTTTTGTCATTGCCCTTCCTTCCAGTAATGCTGAGGACATAAGTAAAAGCTGACTTTCAAGTCCTCAATGATTTTTTTTTAATACCAAGGTGTGGTACAAACCTGTCATGTCAACACTCAGGAGTCTGAAAGCATTGGAGGCCAGTCTGAGCTATATGTTGAATTTCTAGGACAGCATGAATTATATAGTGAGACCCTATCTCAAGAACAAATACATAAGCAAAACACAACAATCCTCTCCCTTTTTTCCTTTTTGATGCTGGGGACTGAAATTAGAGACATGCTCTAATTTTAATGTGCTCTAAGCACATGCTAAACACATATTCTACCTCTAAGTTACATCCCCGAGTCCCACCTCAGTCATTTTTATTATATATATAATATAATATAATATAATATAATATAATATAATATATATGGTGTTTTTTGTTTTTTTTTGCAGCACTAGGGTTTGAGCTGAGAGCCTCCCACTCATACTGGTGCTCTTGTTCATACTGGTATTCTAGCACTTTGGCCATGCCTCCAGGCCAACTTTTTGTTGGTTATTTGGAGATGAAGTCTGGTGGACTTTTCTGCCTGGGATGGCTTCAAACCCTGATCTTCTAGATCTTAACTTCTTGACTAGGTAAGATTATTGTAATTATAAAGGAGTGCAATGAGGTCTGAATGCCAAAAAGTTTGGGCACTGCTAACACGATTGGATATGATGCCATGACATTATGTTTTCATGACATTAAATAAAACTTGGCAACATAATGTTTCTGGGTATCCATTTGGACAACCATGATAAGATGTAAAAGTTGCAGCTTCACTGTATAGATGTGTTACACTTCGATAACAAACATAGCTGGAAAGCTAGCACACATATTCTAAAAGGAGCAGGTTTGCTAGCAGCGATGGACCAATGTTAATTACAACAAGTACTGTACAGGAGTTGGAAAAGTTTCTTCATTCATGTGATTTTATTGGAGGGATGACTTTATGAGAGGCATATGACTTTCAAGTTCAGATGAGCTCACTGATATTGGCAAATTTCCTATAATCATGGATCTCAGCTCACAGGACTTTCACATGTATCTTAAGGTTCAGTGAGTCTTAGACCAACTCTAAAAGGCCACAATCTAGTGAGAGTTAAGTCTCCTTGTGCCAGCTCTGTAACTTAACCAGAGATCCACCACCTCTGTGAGACAGATCATCCTTGCCTTTCAACTCCCCATAGCACAGCCCTGTTGACTGTTCCTTTTAGTCCAGGGACAGTTACCTAGCACCCACGCGTGCCAGGTACGGTTCAGTGCTTCAAGAATTCAGGAGGTAGTATCCTCAGACAATCATCTTGGCAATCCACCAAGGAACAGCATGGGGAACACATGAAGCACACCAACATGGGCATGTACACATGTTGCCTGTGTCTGGGGCAAAGCGTGTGAGGGGACGAATGGTGGGGTTGGGGAGAAGAAGCTCTTTAAAGGTGCCTCAGGTGCTGGCATGTAATAAAATGTTGTTATGCATGGAGCTGGCTTCAACAAAGGGACAACAAATCATCTTCCACTATTCTCTTTCAAAGACTTGAGACTCCACACTCAACTGACCCTGCTTTAGCCACGCTGGACTGTGCTCATGTTTTACCAGCTGGCAAGGATGTCCTTTCTATTTTTTAAAATATTTATTTTTCAAGGTCTAGTCTGAGCCTTCTATGAGCCCTCTCCTGAAACCTGTGGGCCTTCTGTGAGTCTGTAACCTAATTTCCTGTGGTGTCCTTCTGATAAGAGCTGCCTGTGGACAGGAAAAGCCCATCTGACATAGCACACTGTCTATTACATATTAAATGTTAATTAATGCTGCCAGCAGAACAAATGATGCAGCCATAAACTTGGAGCAATGAAGTTTCATATTAACCATAGTAACACTTGAGGTTTCTATACCACCTCTTGGATTTACCTTGGTACAGAGAACCCTACCACATCATTTAGACTCTTCAACAGACTGGGTATACTGAGGATGGGATACTGCCTGAACAGCAGCTAATGTTCACACGATGCCAGACAGTACGTGCTCAGTACTTCAATACAGTATCTTAGTTCATTTTCCCAAAGCCTTTTTAGGTTGGATAGCATTCTCTTTATACTGGTGAGAAAAATGAGGCTCAGTGGTATAGACTGTGCAAGCTAGAGCCAGGAATTAAACCAAGTCCAACTCTAACATTGTGCCCTTAACCTTCTTTGGGTAGAAAAATATTCCTTCATTGGGCCAGGAATGTACAATCTATGTGCCATAACAATATCTAAGAAGAACATAATCATATGCTTAGCCTTGCCAGAACAAAGGAGTCAGGGACAAAACCGAATGCTCCCTTCTTCTGACTCAAAATGAGTCATGGAGAAAACTCTTCTTTAGCTCTCCACATTCATCACTTTTTTTTTTTTCTTAGAGGCCATTTAAGTCCCCAAAGTCTCATAAGCCCAAAGCTTCTCTTCTATTAAACACTTCCCTTCAGCTCCTAGTCATTTTTGCTGGTCTCTAAAAAATGATCAATAGGTGATACAGTGTAACACACACACACACACACACACACACACACACACACACACACACACACACACACACACACACAGACCCCTGCTGCAGTAATCTCTTTAAAAGCCACCCAGATATCAGGATCACTTAGTAGGATTTAGCCTTTACCAGAATCTACCACACAGATCCCTACAACCAGGATAGGGAACCTTGCTAATACAGTGCTTAATTGATTAAACTCTTGGAGTCAGAGCCAACCTTGCTGGAGAATTTTCTGCATGGAGATACAGACCTCCTTTAACAAATAAAGGCAATCTTGTTTTATGAGGTGGTCAGTAAGAAACAGCTTTGACTTGTACAATTTTGAAAAAGAACTGGACATGAAAAGGGGCCCTATAAGGTTCTGCACTGTAGACCTTGACAATCTCTCAGGGTCATCTTTCAGCAGTGGTCTTTCTCCCCACCCTCTGTTCAACACACTCCATTCATTCATTTCCAAGAGCTCCTTGTCTCAAGGCCTTCGCATGAGCAGCATATTGGCTTGAAACATTTGTCTTTTACTCATTATTTGATAGCTCATCTTTTCCTTTCTCTTCCTACTGCTCCCACCAGCTCTGGTCCCTTGCTATCCATTCCCCCATCTCTGCAGCATGATCGCCAGTGGGTGCCATGATGAGAGGGCTAGCTAGCTCTTTTCTTCCTCCAGGTACAGCAGCAGCCAGCCCTGAGGAGGGCTCCAGAGTTAGCGTCTGGGGGACAAATGAACCAATATGTGCCCAGCAGATGGAAGATGACCATTTAGGGCACTGGACAAATGGGTGATTATAGGTTTGCTTGGCTATCAGGCTGACAGAATTCATATCCTTTCCTCTTCCTCCAATGTGTCTTTGTTCCTATTCAAACACAGGAAAAACAATGGCTGTCTTCTAAGGATAATTTATATGGAAAAATACTTCAGAGCTATAACATCATCTGATCAACACTGAAGTGTTTCTCTTCCTGACTCCAGAGTCAAGGAATGAGGGCACATATGCTGAAAGAACCCCACTTTTCATCCAGAGTCACTGCAGAAATGTCACCTGACACATTACCAAACCATTAGTCAGGGGCAGCAGGGCAGATCCTGGGGCCAGGAGCCTCCTGGAGGAATGCAAATCTGCATGCCCTCACTTAGAGCCCAGACTGGGTTTGTGGCTCGTCAAACATGTTTCTTTCCTGCTCTAATGTACCAGTGTATCGCTTAATGAAAGTTCTTAATTGTAATTCAATTAATTACATACACAGAGTCCCCAATTACATTTTCCAATAAGACATTGGCTGTGGTACAGGTCTAAATGCACTTAACCAATTTTAATATATTAAGACCAATTTCCCTTGAATACTAATTAGTACCTAATGATAAAATGAAATGGGGGGAAACTTTTGAGAAAGCAGGGCAGTGAAAAGCACAATTCATGGGGAAGTTCTCAGCCCACCCCAGCACAATTCCAGCACTCATTACTGAAGTAGATGGGATAGTGTGCAAGTTTGCTTCTTGTACAGGTCAGCACAGCCTTTGGCCCCAGGTGTCAGCTATTCCATTACCCCATGGAACTTGTGGAAGTCTAAGAAGGAGGAGGAGGAAGGAAAGGAATATCAGACTGGCTTCAGTGCTGGTGACAGGTGCTGCCAGGTACACAGACACTTGGTAATTGTCAATTCTTGAATAGTGCATTAGAGTTCACTATGTGCTTTTAATGTGGGTCTCACTTTCTACCTTCAACAGTTTAATCCCCACAACAGCCCTAAGGGTAGGGATTAACATCACACTTGACACATGGAGAAAAGAGGCTCACAAAGGAGAAGGACCTGCCCAAGGTGACAAAGAGGGTCCAAACATCTCACTTTCCCCCTCCCCCACTGTTAACCAGACCACATTAACCACACAGGACAACGTGGACACAGACACTTGGGGGTAACCTTTTGGTTCCTGTGCAGGGAGCATTATGCAATTATCAATCTGGAAATAAAACAAAGCAACACACCCCCATGCACATAGAAAATTCCTTAGCATGGACACCTACAACTCAAGCTGGACAGGCAGCTGTTCTTCAGCAATAATCCAACCTAAAACATCACAAGACCTTTCTACTTATTTGCGCAATCACATTTTCTTTTGTATTTGGAGTGCTGGTTGTGGTCTAATAAAAGAGGTTTCAAGCTCTGATATTCAAGTCACATGGAAGAAACTACAGAGATTAGGAATTTGTAACTGAACAAAACAAAGGGTTCAGAAGCTGCGAGGAACCACCAGGGAGTCTCCAGGCCTGGCACAGAGCACAAGCAGGAAGAGAAACTGGCCCATTACCAAAAAAGGTTCTGGAAACATACCAGGCTATGCAAACAGTCATTCTCATTATTCTCCTTCTGTAGGTGCTTTTTCTCCCCCTTTCTAGTTCAATGCTGGTGGTATGTGTGTAGATGTGGGCAAGGTCCAAGTACCACAAGGAAATCTCTGCAATATAAAGAGGCTTGGCCAAACTCCAAGTTTCCTTGGTGAGAGTGTGGTAGAGTCAGAGATGTGGAGGCTTGCTCCACTGGGGGATGACCCAGGCCTGGCCAGACAAAGGGATGCAGAGGGGATTCAGATCTGGTTCTTGTTCATGGAGGGAGGTCAAGGCTAGAGTAGAAGTGGGCAAAATCATCCGGAAGAGTCAGTAATT
Organism: Perognathus longimembris pacificus; assembly: GCF_023159225.1. Lineage (NCBI taxonomy): Eukaryota > Metazoa > Chordata > Mammalia > Rodentia > Heteromyidae > Perognathus > Perognathus longimembris. Next base: position 154,465,915 of record NC_063161.1, read on the forward strand.
GCAGAGAAGGAGAGGGGCTGAGCCCAGGGCCTGGCAGCCAGGTGCTCCAAGAGGCTCCTTGGAACTGCCTGCTCTTTTGGGGCCTTCAAGGGCCAACTAATTAAAGGCAGGGAATGAGGCCTCTCAGGCTGTACCCTATAGGTGCTATCCCCTACCATAGTATCTACCTGAGGAGGGTGGAGGGTGTCCCTTACTGTAGCCTTAAGTCAAGGAACTCTGGAAGTTCAATAAGGAATTGAAATAATGGAAGGCCCTAAACATTCTGTGAATCTCCTTTAAAAGTGGTTGAACTGATGTTTAAAGAGCAACTGATACCCCCTGCCCCCACCCCACTCTGCTCTCCACAGTAACTTTTATCCAGGAAATAAAATAATTAGATCCAGCTCATTCACCAGAATTAATGGAAAAGACTCTTCTAGGCTCCTCATAGTCATGAGACATTAGCAAATCACTTCACCCCTCTGAGCCTCAGTTTCCTCCTCTATAAAGAGGAAGGTGGTTATAACAGGATTTATATCCAATTTAATCTACACACACACATGCACCCCTTGTGAAATAGATTTGACCATCTACCTCCATTTAAATAAGAAACTGAGGGTCAGAGAGGTGACATGATTTATCCAATGTCAGAAGCTGCAAGTAGTTCTCTCAAGGGTTGCCTAGGTTCTAGCAACCGCACTTTAAGCACTATGCTGAACTAGTTGAACCACAGTCTGGTGAGTGATCAAACAGAAAGACAGTATCTGACACTGTAGGTATTCCAGAAAGCCAGTTTAACTTCAGACTGACTGGCCTCGATGATGGGAAATTCCAGTTTCCCCCTGTTAAAGATATTAGAAGAATAATTTGGTCCTTTCTCCCAAGGACCTGGATTGGCTACTCACATATGATCAGTGGGAAAGGTCACTAGAAACAGTTGGCAGAAAAGAAAACTAAGGCTCAGTGTGATGCCAGGGTTGATCTAAAAGCTTGGATAAGAATGGAAGTCTTCTAATGCTACATCTTCCTCTAATGTACTCGTTGCTTTCTTCTGGGAGGATTCCAGCTTTGAGCAGACAGTTGGCTGAAGGATGTAGTAGATTATTAGACAACATTCCAAACTGGAAAGCTTAAGGACTTTGGCTTGTCATTTTCTTATTTAGGCCAAGAGCCAAGCACAAATGTTAGCTTTCAGTCTCTAGGCAGAGACTCTTGTCATATGACAAGAGTCATATCAGCTTAATTTGGGAGCTTTCAGCTCACAGCATAGAAAGACAATTGTCATCACATTTGCAGGACTGAATATTTAGGTTATCAACAATCTCAGAGTAGGCTTTGGAATCAGTTGATACCTGACTCACAACTTTGGTTCTAACACTTACTGGCTGGCTAACTTTGGGCGAGTCACATCTTTGTTTCACAAAATGTCTTGTAGGGTGGTTAATTATGAGGATGCATTTACAAACATTTAGCACAGGTCATATAATATTAGACTCAAATAAATAATTCAAAAATACCTATGATGTGGTTGATATGTCAGGCTTTGATCCTCCTTTAAAGAAAGACCATTTTTCTTCCTTTTGGAAAACAGTTTGAAACCCACCCAGTCCAGTGAGTGGTTTTATGTGTACATCCATTCTGTGACATCAGAACACATGTGGAAAGCGCCCCACTTCTAAGTTCTCTTGGTCCTAAGATAGTGTAAGTTTACAGACTCGCTCCTGCCTTCTGTGCTGGATCACTCCTTCTTTGTGAATCTCTTGACACCTGGGCTCATCTTCTCTGTGAGCAATGTGAGGTGAGTGCTCTTTCCACATTTCTTTGCTGAAGTTAACATTTACTGGGCATTTACTGCTACCAAGTTCTAAGAGCTTTAGAATTAAAGTTCACCGAAGCCCGCTGTCCCACCCCTCCATTAACTTTATGAGGGCCAGATAAACTACCAAGGAAAGTTAAGTATCTAGGGTTACAAAGCTAATAAGTGGCACAGCTGGAATGTGAACCAAGGCAGTTCATGTTTTGGCACCATAATATGCTTTCTTCTAGTGTATAATACATGATCATTCTTAGCTCACTTCTAAAATGGACTTAAAAATGGTGGCTCTATACTGATCAAACACTAGTATTCTATTTTTGAAATCTTTTTTTTTCTTTCTTTCTTTCTTTCTTTCTTTCTTTCTTTCTTTCTTTCTTTCTTTCTTTCTTTCTTTCCTTCCTTCCTTCCTTCCTTCTTTCCTTCTTTCTGCCAGTCAGGGCCTCAGCACTGTCCCTGGCTTCTTTTTGCTCAAGGCTAGCACTCTGCCACTTCAACCACAGTGCTACTCAGGAATTTTTCTGTTTATGTGGTGCTCAGTAATTGAACCCAGGGCTTCATGCATGCTAGGCAAGCATTCTACCTCTAGGCCACATTCCCAGCCCCAAGATACTTCTTCTTTGTATTAACCTAACTTAAGAAAAAAAGAAATCAAAGAAAAGCAGGATCTAGTTTCATAGCCCAGGCTGGGTTGGAAATCAAAATGGGGTCCAAGCTAGCCTTGAACTTGTACCCCTCCTGACTGCTTCCCAAGGGCTGGCATATAGGTATTTCTCACTATGCCCAACTCAATTCAACTTGTTAATAGGTAACTACTGGAGAGTAATACATGAGTTTTAGCTAGAATCTCTACTTAATATTTTTGTTTTTTGGCCAGTCCTGGGGTTTGAACTCAGGGCCTAGATCCTGTTCCTGAGCTTCTTCTACCACTTGAGCCAGCGCACCACTTTTGACTTTTCTGAGTAGTTTATTGGAGATAAAGGTCTCATGGCCTTTCCCTCTGGGCTGGCTTCAAACTGCAATCCTTAAATCTCAGCCTCCTGAATACATAGGATTACCGGTGTGGACCACTAGTGTCTGGCTTTAATTAAAATAGTTTTTTCATATTTTTTTTCTATAAAAACTTTTCTACCCATGGTTTTATCCCTGCTATCACTGTATTGTATCTTAGTACCCTGGATACTGTATATACATGTATTAGAACTAGGGAAGGGAAAGGGGATGGGAAAGGGAATGTTTGCTTGTCTTATTTATACAGAGTTGAGATTACTTTACCTGTGCTGTCTGGATTGTCATTTTTTCTCCTTTAACATTACATCAAAGTTATTTCTCTTTATTACCAAACTCATGCCAAACATATCTTTTAATAGCTAAATAACATTCCATGTACATCAAGACAATTTTTCTCCTTTTAATCTGTTATTGTAGCAAATTATATAGGCTAGATTTTCCTGTTACACCAACTCTGCACTTCTAGACTAAATCTAGCCTGGTAATGTTTTATTATTCATCAATTACAATGTTGGACTTAAGTTTGTGAATGTTTTATTTAGGGTTCTGCATCTGTTTGTAAGATTGGTCTGAAAATTTCCTGATTTTTATGTTTTTACTTTTTGATTGTACTGGTCTGGAACTTGAACTCAGGGCACAGTTCCTAAGCTCTCACTCAAGGCTAGTGCTCTGCCACTTGAGCCGCAGCTCTACTGCCTTCTTTTTAATTGTAATTAAGAGTCTCTTGGACTTTTCTGCCCAGGTGGGCTTCAAACCTCGATCCTCATAACCTTGTGAGTAGCTAGGATTACAGGTGTGAACCACCAATGCCTGGCTCTGTATGGTTTTTTTTTTTTTTTTTTTTTTGGCCAGTCTTGGGCCTTGGACTCAGGGCCTGAGCACTGTCCCTGGCTTCTTCCCGCTCAAGGCTAGCACTCTGCCACTTGAGCCACAGCGCCGCTTCTGGCCGTTTTCTGTATATGTGGTGCTGGGGAATCGAACCTAGGGCCTCGTGTATCCGAGGCAGGCACTCTTGCCACTAGGCTATATCCCCAGCCCTCTGTATGGTTTTTAATGGGGTTTGGCAATGAAATTATAATATCTTGCAAATGATGAGGATAGCCCTGCAAATGAATTGTAGAACTTCTTTTCCTATTATCTGGAACAGCTGATGTGAGATTGGGGCTATTTGCTGGTTAAGTGTTAAGTAAAACTAGCCAGGGAAGTCATTGGGTAGGAAGATTTTTTTCATCGCTAATTCAATTTTCAAATTAGTAGTTATGGGAACATTTAGGTTTATATTTGTTTTTGTGCAGTAATGATAAGTTGTCTTTTCCTGGATTTTTTTCTTTTCATTTACATTTTCAAAAATTTCGTAAGTTTTTCAAAATAATCTTATCTGTTTAATGATGATAGGATCTGTAGTGTATTTCTTATTCATTCCTGTTACTAGCTATGTTTCTCTGTTATTTGTTTCTTTTTCTTATTTGATCTGTTTCAGAAGTTTACTGATTTTATTAGTCTTTTCAAAGAACTAATTCTTCCCTTTGATGTTCCTGAATTTTCTATTTCATTAATTTCTGCTTTTATCTTTATTGCCTCCTTTCCTTCTCTTACATTTCTTTACTAATATTTTCAGTTGAATGCTTAGCTTATCACTTTTCAGCTTTACTTTGTTTATAGTATGTAAATTTGAAGGCTGTGAAATTTCTTTAAAATACTGCTTTAGCCACAGAGCCAGTTGCTTTATGTACAAAAGTCTTTCCCTCTGAAAGGAACTCACATTTCTAAGCTGTTCCAAAGTTCGGAAAATACAGTTCAGCAGAAAAGTATTAATCGTGAAATGCTAAACAGGAAGAGGACTCTACGAAATAGAACAGAATTTATCATTGTACTTTGGGACACACTTCTGGCACAAAGGATGCAGTCTGCCTTGGAAAACAGTCACTTCCAATCTGCCTAGGGGAACCAGGCCAGTGAGTGTTCCCTAGCACATGACTTCTAGGTGGGTTTGCAACAGACAAAGCGGGTGAAGTGGCCAACATACTGTTCTCTCGGACAAGGCAGAACTCCCATGCATTCTGGCTCTCCAACGTGCTATCCAGGTCCACTGCGACATTGGGCTCACTCTGCTTCTCCAGGCGATACTGGGGGCCTGGAAGATCAAAGGGCAGGAGGAGGGGAGGAAGTCTGTAATAGTGAATTTAACATTTAGACATTATCATGTACTAGGCGAAAGCTGGGAAGGCCATAGGAGAATGCTAATGTCTGTCCTGAGGGTCTAACAATCCAAGATGGAAGACTTTGGGTCTTAGCCCATGAGGGTTCCTACATTAACTAGCTCTTCCCACTCATTTTTCCCCCATGCTTGGTCAAAGGAAAATGGCTTTTGAATGAGCAGAACTGAACTCACACATGGCTACCTTGTTTCTCAGACAGGAGCAAGTGTCTATTATCTACTGTTTCTGAATCTGATTCCTATGTATAATGTGGAAATCCTTGTACTAAAAGGATTATATGCAAATTAGATATGATTCTGGAAAAACAGGAATATACCTGCCTTACAGGAGGTACTTTTATAAAGGTACTTATTATTATCACTGTAATAATAATATAGTCAAGAATAAGGTGTGTTTAGAATTTGAATACAACAACAGTTGAAAAAAAATTAAATGAATTTCTAGTTTCCAGGCTATGGTGATGGCGACAGTGGCTGCTGTTTTCCATTTTTGTCAAGCTATTTATAAAAACAAGAGACACGGGTTCCCTAACTGGGAATTCTACCTACCTTGCATCATACACAGAATTCTGGCAGATCTTAATAAGACACTGACACATTTTATACATTTATTCATGTATTTCTTTGTCAGCCCAAATGACAATGTTGTTGTTCTCAGATAACACCTAACGGGTCCAATGGTCAGAATCTAGACTGCTCCTGTGATTTGCTAATGGTTATTGAAAAGATGAGAGGCATAAGAAACTGTCTTATTATTTTGACTCTGAAAGGTATGTTTGGTCAGACAGAAGGGGGTTTGAGGAATCTGCGGGGCTCCCAGGCGGAACGTGTGTTTTTAGACATGTTCTTCAGCTGTTGCCGACGTGTTGATTATTCACGTCCAGTACTCTCCTTCACCAGTGTGAGGTGTTTCACTCATTTCTAGCAGTTCTCCTCCCCCAAGTCCTTAGCTCTTCAGCAGCACAGGAGAGATTTGTTTTGTTTTCACGGTTTATTTGATCTTTTCTGTGATTGGTATTTCATCAACACTTCTGTCAGAATTCTTGGGGATCTTCTTCAGCCCTCTTCACACTACTTAGGCAAACACATGCTCAGAACTCTGCACAAGTGTTGAAAATCCTAATGCACTATATTCAGTTCAGAAATATCAAGTAAATGAAAGTATAGACATAAAGGTAATTTTTTAGTCCCTGCTAGTGTCACGTGTCAGTGCCAGTATCTGTCATTTAGTGAGCATGTTTGCTGCCGATTGTTGATTCTGGCATATTCCTTGCTGCACTTTTTTTGGGTGCTGGTCTTGGTTTTTGAGCTTAGGGCCTGGGCACTGACCCTGAGCTTTGTTTTATTCCCCCTCAAGGCTAGCATTCTACCACTTGAGCCCAGCTCCATTTCTGGCTTTTTGATGGCCAATTGGAGATAAAGTCTCATGGATTTTGCTGCCCAGGCTGCCTCTGAATCATGATCCTCAAATACCAGCCTCCTGAGTTGCAAGGCTCACAGGTATGAGCCACCAGAGCCTGGCCTCATTGCTAGACTTAAAATAAAACCCCTCAACTCTGTGTCTGTTCAGTTATGAGGAGTCACCTCTGATCTTGCACTGCTCCTTGTGAAGATGCTGGCCAAGTCAGCCATCTGAGAGCCTCCATCCCCAATACCTTCCAGCAACACAATGTGTATGAGGCATTGACATCCAGTCTATGAATCTACAATGAAGTCTGCATGAGAGTTTAGTTATAATCAACTTACTGTATCCCCATCCAAGGACCTAACTAGCCAGGGGTCTAAAATATTTCGAGGTAAAACTGCATATACTGAATATGTACAGATACTTTATTCTCTAGTAAGGAAGGATGTGTAAAGTTTTGAAATACTGCACCGTTTTGTCAAAGGGTCTTGAGCATTTGCAGATTTTGGTATGGAGGGTATTCTGGTACCAATTCCCCATAGACACTAAGGGACAAAAGTAATTCATTTTTAAAATTTGGGAAAACCTAGGTCTAATAATAGAAACCGAGTGAATAAAATATTGTAGAATATCATGTACATAGCAAAAGTGATTCTACAAAAACATTTAATGCTATAAAACATGTTTACAGCATGATATTTTATGACAAAAGCAAATTATATAGCACAGTATTTGAGGGATGATTATAAGCACAGAAATATATGTAAATGCAGAGGGCAATTATTCTAAAATGTGAGTAATACTTATATTAGAATAGTGTCATGAGTACTTTTATTTTTCCTTTGTGTATCTGTATTTTTCAAATTTCCTAATAATAGATAAAAGTTACTTCTATTTACTTATTTATTTTTATTTTATTTCTTGTTATAGGGCTTGACCTCAGGGCCTGAACACTGTTCCTGAGCTGTTCTGCTAGTGCTCTACCACTTTGAGCCACAGCACCACTTCTAGTTTTATATGGTGGTTAACTGGAGATGACTCTCATGGACTTTTCTGCTTTGGCTAGCTTCAAACTGCAATCCTCAGATCTCAGCCTCCTAAGTAGCTAGGATTTCAGGTGTGAGCCACCAGCGCACACTCTTAAAGGTTACTTTAATAACTAAAAAAGTACTACAGGCATTGAAAAGTTTTCCAATTTCTTCTGGTGTCACTTTTCTGAGAACATTATAATTGTCATGCATGTGGCATCTCCAATGGTCTTTCACACGATCTGTTTGTGTACATAGACAGCTTCATGTTAAGCAACCCTGTACCCTGGCATGGACACTCAGAGAGCAGTGCACAGGGGCTGAGCCTCTCCAGCTGTCAGCCTATCTGACAGCTGGATTGTACATCCACCTTCCATTTCCTGAACACTGACAAACAGCCTGGCTGCAGCAAAGAAAATTTCAGGCTGGTTTCCTTGGAAATTTTTTTTCTTTGCAGTCTGTGCAGCTGCCTAGGAAACCAGGGAATCAGGGAATACTAGGAAGGGTTCCTTACCCCCAAATACATCTCTGGTCCACCCTCAAAACCCTCGCCGCCTGTTTAATTCTGTTTAATTAAGTATCTGTACTTGTACTTGTATCTTGTATTTCTACTAAAATCAGTTTGTCACCTGAAAGTGGCTTTCTGAAATATTTTCTTGATTTCTCCTGATATGATGATGACTTTCATGTCTATGTGCTCATTGGGTTTGCTTAGTGATCATCATAGAAACCCTGAGAGACAGCACCCCCATTTCACAGGTGGGGACCCTGGTGAAGTAACTTGTTCAAGATCACAAAGGTAGGAAGTGGGAAATAAAACCCAGGGGTCTTTTGGCTCTAAAGCTTGTGTGCTCTGAATCTTTTTCGCTCCTGAAAACTATAAATTACTGGTCAATTATAAAGAGGCCATAGTTTATCCCATAAATATAGATTTTTGTAGATTTGTGGATTCATCTGGAGTCTGAATAACTGTGGCTTCTATATATTCAAAATGAAATAATCTGAAATAATTTATTATAATGAAATTCACACACACCAATTTCCTATGCAATGGCTCTGTCTTGGTTATGGTCATACCAAGTCCCCTTATCAAGACATGATTGCTTTATGTTTCTACACATCCAGGAAGACCTCCCCATTTTCCCGTAAGAATATTCCTATGTATGTCTAGTTTTGTCAGCACCTGAAATTTGGAATGCTGCCTACTCTTCTGGGTCCTAACAAATAACAACTTGGAAAGCACTTCTGAACTTGGTACAGGACTCAAGGGTCTTGACTTTGTGGGAGAGTAAGGGTGTTAGGCTGAAGATGTGGCTCAGAGATAAAATCCAAGAAATTTACTTCTTGTAAACCTGCATTTCTCTCCTTATACTAGATAAGAGATCTCACAAAGACCACTTCACAGAAAAAGGCCCGATCAATCATCCCAGGCTATGTGGTATAAGGGACACATAGGCGGGTGTGGACCCGACTGCTGCTCTCCAGGTTTGGGCAGAACAATTTAGCTGTCTGACATTGGGCCAACTTACTTAACTCCCCCTGTCAATTTCTTCATGTATAAAATGGGGACAATAACAACATCTACCTCAAGTGGACTACCCGAGGACTCTGTGAGCTAAAGGTAAGCACAGTGTTATTTTAGTATCTGCCCTGATTATTCTCATCATGGCACTGTAGCAAGATTAAGAGACCATAACCCCAAATCATCTGCTATCACCTAGGACTTACTATGTGCCAGGGACTGGGTTAGGCCTTTTCTGTACATCATCTGATTTATTCTTCAGACACTATAGGACATGAGGGTCAGAATCCCCTTTAACAGAAGGAAAAAGTGTGCTTAGAAAGGCTAAATAATTTGATTAGTATCCCTAAAAGAGTGGTAGAGGTAAGATTCATACCAAGGATGCCAGGCCTGTGCTTACTATAAGCAACAGTGCTTTTTCTTTTTTTTTTTTTTTGTTGGTCCTGGGCTTGAACTCACGGCCTAGGCACTGCCCCTGAGCCTCTTTGTGCTCAAGACTAGTGCTTTGCTACTTGAGCCACAGCACCACTTCCAGCTTTTTTGGTAGTTAATTGGCAATAAGAGTCTCATGGACTTTCTTGCCCAGGCTGACTTTGAACCACGATCCTCAGATCTCAGCCACCTGAATAGCTAGGATGACAAGCATGAGCCACTGGCAGCCAGCAGCAACAGTTCTTTATATGTACCTGGTTTTTGTTTTGTTTTTGTGTGTGTTGGGACTGGGGCTTGGACTCAAGGCCTAGGCACTATTCCTTAGCTTTTTCACTCAAGGCTGGTGTTCTACCACTTGAGCCCTACTTCCACTTCCAGCTTTTTGGTGGTTAAAGATAAAAATCTCACCACCTTTCCTGACTGGACTGGCTTTGAACCATGATCCTTAGATCTCAGCCTCCTGACTAGCTCAGATTATAGGCATGAGCCATCAATGCCAGTATGATAACCCAGACCCATTTTTTATCAACATAATCTCCTTCAAGTCCTTGTTTAATTTAGGCAACTGACATGGGAGGAAAGAAAACAATAGCAGCCCAGAGCCATTTAGGAAGGACAAGTCATAAGGTCGTTTTCTATGAATGTATGCTTGCCAAAGAAATGATTATATAAAATATAAATGGTTCTTTCACACTGAACAGGACATAGTTCTTAAGGCAACATCTACCCTTTGGAATAAAAGGTTTTAAAATGTCACAGCTGCATATGAAGCCATGTACTCTCTACTTCACAGCAGAGGGAAGCACAAGAGGAAGATTCTGGAAAGCAGTTCCTTTGTAAGAATCAGAAAACGGGCTTGGGCGTTCCAATGATGTATTTATTGCAGTCATGGTGTATTGCTGAATGGTCTAGGAACAAAATATTGCCCTGGACACTTTGAGAAGGTTCCAAGTTATAATACCTAGACAGGATTTTTATGGAATTTTGTAAACCTGAGGCAAACATCGCATCACGTAAGTTCCAAAGAAAATCTCGAGAATCTGTTGGGTGGTAGACACATGCTCAGAGCCACTTCCTTCACCTCCTTAACCCCTGAGTGAAACATAAAAGGGTTTTAGTACACAATTCTTTGATCGCTGAGGGCCAGCTCAAAGTTGAAACCCAATGCAAGGCAAATGTGAGAAAAGGAAGCCATACTATAGCCCTGATGATTCTGTCTTCTCTCTAAAGACCCATGGGAGAAGGTCTCTCAAGGGAAAGCTGAATTTCTGAGAGCAACTGGGATGCTTTTGTGTCTTTAGACAATTGAACATACATCCTGTCATCAGTGGTACTGAGTCATATCCCTTTCCCCTTTGCCTATTAGAGATGAGCGCCTTGTCTGTGGTGACTCAGGCAACATCTCTTTGCCAGCTCTTCCTCCTCCTCAGGAGAGCGTCTTGTTGTTTAGTCTGTCTTTTCCTTTTCTAAAGTTTCTTTTTTGGCAGTCTTGGGGCTTGGACTCAGGGCCTGAGCACTGTCGCTGGCTTCTTTTTGCTCAAGGCTAGCACTCTGCCACTTGAGCCACAGCTCCACTTCTGGCCTTTTCTATATATGTGGTGCTGAGGAATTGAACCCAGGGCTTCATGTATATGAGGCAAGCACTCTTGCCACTAAGCCATATCCCCAGCCCCTCTAAAGTTTCTTTATTGGTTAATGTGGCTTTATTCTACTGTTATATGTGTTTCAAACTTTCAGAAAGCCAAGTGATGTAAAGAGCTATCACTACTATTTGAGCATCAGAACAAGTATGAAAATGGCCTGTATGAGGGAAAAGATGAAGGCAAGATGCACACATCCACAGCTATACTTTCAACTATTTCCCACTCATCAACTTAAAAGCAGGAAAAGCTCAGTGTGAGCAAATAAGAGGGAGGGTGGTAGGGACAGAAAGCCCCAGGTATTTGTACCTTGAGAGGAATTAATATTGTGGGTGGAACATTCTGGGGGAGTTATCTCATCTGTAAGATGGGGCCAGCAGAACTTCCCTCAGACAGCTGCTGTGAGGATTAAAGGAGACAGACAACCCAGCGTTCCCTTGCCAAAATGGCTGCCATGACTGCTAGTGCACTGTGACAGGGTAGGGAGACCCCTCGCTCCTGAGTTACCATAGGCTAACGCACTATGGGAAGGTACACAGTGACAGGAGACGCTGGCACTAATGTGGATGGCCACACGTGTTCGCCTGTGTCCAAAGGAGGTATGAGGTGGAGAGGGTTCACAGCTATTTCACAAAGCTTGCTTTTAAGCTACACACTTTAAGCTAGCACTTGAGATTAGAGACTTATCAGCAGCCAGGATTCCTACAGTGTCGTTACTCAGGTCCTACAAATACAACCTAAAAATGATGAGCAAATGTCAGAACCCACAGAACAAACCACAACAGCAGAGGTTTCACAGGACATGCATGCTGCATAGTAACATCTATCTGTCTACCTAACCAACTTGTTTATTTTTGGCAGAATTAGAGTTTGAACTCAGGGTGTCATGCTTTCTAGGCAGGGGCTCTACTGATTGAGCCACACTTCCAGCCTTTTTGCTCTGGTTATTTTTGATAGGACCTTGCTCATTGACTGGGCTTGCCGGGATCACAATCCTCCTATTTACACTTTGTGCCATAGCTGCCAGGACAAGTGCACACCAAATATCCAGCTTTTGCTATTAGACGGAGTCTTGCAAACTTTTTCATCCATGTGGGACTGGAACTGCAATCTCAGTCTTAGCTTCCTACATAGATGGGATGATAGGCATACATCTTTGTGCCTTGCAATTAGCTGAGGTAGGGTCTCAAGAACTTTTTGTACAGGGTGATCTTGAATCTCAATCTTCTGGATTTCAGCCTTCTGAGTGACTAAGATTGTAGGCATACACCATTGATTCCCAGTCTAACAACAGTGTGCCAAACCAGAGTTGAATAATCAGTGATCCAGTCTAGAAGAATAATCAGCCTTCTTACCAAGGTAGAGAAATGGTGCTGTGGAGGACAATCGAGGTCACCTCCTCTTTCCTGCAGTAGAAAAGGACTCTGAAGGAGGACTAGGAGTCAGAAAAAAGGGAAGGCAGTGCTCTATTCCAGAAGTGCAGAAGATCCCTGTGGCCAGGGAAAGTCAGCATGAAAGAAGCCCAGGCTGTTTGAGGATGTAAGAGGGAAACTGAGCTAGAAGTTTGGCTCAGACCACTGGCCATGACTTAGATCTCTCTCTCTCTCTCTCTCTCTCTCTCTCTCTCTCTCTCTCTCTCTGTGTCTCTCTCATTCTTTCTCTTTCTCTCTGGGGGGGGGGGTGTCAATCCTGGGGCTTGAACTGGGCCTGAGTGCTGTCCCTGAACTTCTTCATTCAAGGCTAGTGCTCTACCACTTGTGCCACAGTTTCACTTCTGGTTTTTAGGTGGCTAAATAGAGATGAGTCTCATAGACTTTCTTGCCTAGGCTGGCTTTGAACTGTGACCCTCAGATCTCAGTCTCCTGAATAGCTAGGATTATAGGTATGAGTCACCAGTGTCCAGCTAGATTTTTCTCTTATAAGCAATGGGTACTAACAGTGCAGGGGTATGACACAACTAGCTAGTTATTTTGGTAAGATTCTTGGTGGCCCTGTTGATAATGGGCTGGTGGAAGGAGGCCCATTTGAGGAACATCATGCCAAGCCTGTCTGCTCAGCTAATTCTCGAGTTCCTCATGGCACAAAATCATCACTGACAAGCAGACACTGTCTACATCAGTGCTCAGACCCAGCATCAGCTATTCTAGTGTCTGCATTTAGTGTCAGCTCCATCACTTATAACTCTTCCTTTTCTGGCTGACCACAATCATTTTCTACTTGATCTTAGTATAAACATTGGGCTACACTCAAGCAATAACCGCTTCAGCTTAGGCTCAGATTGGATAATTTGGAATTTAAATAATAAAAAAAGAACCAGCTGACATGACAATAGGGTCACACTTGAGCCTCTTCTGAGCCAATACCCAATTTGCTCTCAGTGAAACAGCCAAATATAATCAAATTAAATACAATTCCTATTACAAAAGAAGAAAGACCAGAGCTGTTCCAATAAACCAATTCTCCTGCCTAGTTAAACTGCAAAACCTTCAGGAAAGGTTTTGAAAGCATGACCCATCAGTTCTAATTTTTAAAACTTATCCTTTCAGTCAAGACTAGAAAAAGGCCCATTCCAACTTTTATCTTTACTACAAAGTGCTGTTATCTTGGCCTGTTGTCAGGAGCTCTATCTCTCTTTCTGCTGACAAGCAGAGACGAGAAAGATAAGATTGGAAACGAATCTCACTTCTCTGAGTAAATAAATAATCAATACTCATCTAAATGTAAATGAGAAGGTAGCCCCCTCTGATAACAGCACTCTTATCAGAGAGCCAATTTTCTTCAGACATTTGGCCTCAACCAAATCACCATCATTCAGCCCCAGCCTAATGGCAAAAAATCGTAACTAAATTGAACCGATCACCAGAGATCAACTAAGTTCGGCCCTGGCCACTTCAGGTTCAAATGTTTGGGAATGCAATTTTGCCCCCATTAACTTTCAATAGCAATGAAGAACAGACTGGTCAAGGGGCCAGTCTGTGCAATAAACAAACCCAGCTAGGGGGCTGGTCACAGGGTGAGGTGTTTAAACAGGACCACTGCCACCATGGAGGGAAAGCAACCCCCAAACAATGAGAAGGCACTAAAGAGGTGGGTAGAGTGTCTTCTTGTCTCTATTTGCCCTGGCTCAAACTGAGAAGATATTTAATTTGCTTAATAATCATGATGATTAAAGCTTGTTAAAATAAATGTAAATAAAAAAGATATGAAAAAGCATCTGTAGCTAAAAATAATGGAAGTTTCAAATGATCAATTTCCTCTAACTAATTTGTCTCAGACTTACATCTGACCCAGCAGTGCTGCACTGACCTGATTTTACTGAAAGAAGACGCCGTCTAGAAGACAAATCACTTTCAAACCACTGCACTGGGGTTTCCATTTCTTTGCTGCAAGACTCAATTCACTGCTGATGAGAGTATTGGGGAAATTATGACCATTATTGATAGGATAGCAAAACCACTTTTACACAGTAGTCTTCAAGTCGACAGAAAGCTTCCACTATACCATTAATGAAGGTGTCAGTTAGAATCAGAAATTAAAGACAAAGACCAGGAAAAGCCTAATTTTTAGAGTACCTTCAGGGTACCAGACATACAAAAGCAGCAGCAATTCAATCTTTGAAAAGTCATAGAACCTAGGAGAGGGTGAGTGGGCAGGAGATGACTTCTCTGTCTACTGTGGGGAGAGGTTATGCTGTGTTTTTGCTGCCCTTGAGTTACAAAAAGAAGACTCTTGATGTCTCAGTGAATTTTTCTTAGTTGAAAGAGGCCATGTCTACTGTGCAACCGAACAACTCATTTTTACAGTCTCTACTCCTGCTGTATCTAAGTCTGGAAGTCTATAATCTGACTACTAGGGAGGCAGACATCTTGAGGCTAGTGGTTTGAGGCTAACCTAGGCAAAAACATCACACAACCCCATCTCAACTAATAGCTGGGTATGTAGGCATGTACCTGTCATCCTAATTATACAGAAATGACAAATGCAAGGATCACAGTGCTGGCTGGCTTAGGCATAAATTACACAAAAAGGGCTAGCAGAATGGCTCAAGTAGCAGAGTATCTGCTTAGCAAGCATGGCCCTCAGTTTCAACTTAAAAATAAATAAATACCTTAGGAGGTGGAGGTAAGAGTGTGGTGCAGTTGAAGTGTTTCAGATGAGAAAGAGTAGGATGAAAAGTCAGCTCTTTTACAAACTACATGGCACTGAACAAGTTAGCTTACATTGTGTAACACAATGCTTAGCACATAATAGGCAGTCAATAAATGTCAGTTAGTATTCTGCTGTACACATGAGAAAATTATCAACCTGCCCTTTTTAAAACAAGTCAAATATCGCTTCATTCCCAGACAATAACAACAATAGTGACTGACTGAGGACTTTCCCTGGCCCTTAGCAAAGCATTTTCAACACATTAGCCTTCTGAATCCTCATAAAACTATGTTAGAACTTCCACTTTACCAAGGGGGGAAATAAACTTTGGAATGATCATGTGCCTGTGATAAAGCCAGGATGAGGATCCAGGTTGTTTGATTTCTACACCTTGTGTCCTTTAACCACTCTCCTAGACTGTATGTCATAAAGAGCAGGATTTGTTTTCATCTTGGGGTTTGAAAAAGAATTGCAAGGTTGCAACGATCTGCCAGCTCAAAAAGGAGTAAAGATGTGGGACTGGGCAGCAGGAGGACAGAGTGGGATTTTGGTCTGGGGGGGGCGGGGGGTCAGAATGGAGTCCAGCAGCCCTCACTGCAGGCACTTAGGAACACTGACTGCTTGCCCTGACTTTTTTTTTTTTTTTAAAGGAGAAGCTCTTTTTTTCTAAGTTAAATGATTTACAGAGTTACTGCTTCAATCCACAGTTCTAAAAGTATGATTTCTTTAGGGCTTAACTATACCCATTTCTAGTCTTGTTACAACTTTTTTATTGCGATAGAAAACATTTACTGGAAATATGTTACTGCTATTACCAGGCCATAAAATAAAAAGAAAAATAGTTTATGTATTGCCATCATTTCTAATCATCAATCAGAAAGTGCCAAGAGGAGGAGAGGAAAGGGCGTACAGCTGAGATTTCCTTCTTTGTGTAGGAGAAAATGTAGGACCATCATAATTCTTCAGAACAAATTTCTTCTTGAATACTCAGCTGCAGGGATGGGTCCACAGAATAGCAGAGAGCACACCTTTTGGCATATCCCCTCCTTTCTGTGCCTTCCCTGAATTCTAGTCAGAAGTAAGAGCTCTTGCATTCCACCTTCCTGGGGACCTTGCTTCTCTTCTGCACTGAGCATGGTAGATAAGAAGCATGTCTGTCCCATAGGCCCCCATTATCAAGGCACTCTTTGAATAAGGTATGGGGGAACTTAAAAAAAAAAAACAAAAAACCCTCAAGTCAAGCCAGGTGCCAGTAGCACATGTCTGTGATTCTAGCTACTTAGTAGGCTCAGATCTGAGCATTGCTGTTCAAAGCCAGCCTGGGAAGGAAAATCTGTGAGACTTTTATCTTCAATTAATTGCCAAAAAGCTGGAAGTAGAGCTATAGCTCCAGATGGTAGAGTGCTAGCCTTGAGCACAAAAGCTCAGGGGCAGTGCCCAGGCTGTGAATTCAAGCCTCAGGATGGGCACCAACAAACAAAGAAAAACTACCTCAAAACAAAACAAAACAAAGCCTCAAGTCTGTACTCTCAAGACCCCCAACAAAGCAACAGGCATTGCTGGTACTCAAAATTTTTTTTAACACAATAGCTTTATAACAGGATGACATTTAAAACTGACTGACTCAACAATCCACTACTATGGTCTTATCCCGTCTTATGTATTCTAGCATATATATTAAGTGTCAAATGGCCTATGTTCATAGATGTTCACTGCAGCACTATTTAATATCAAAAATTGCATAAAACCTAAATTGAAATGTTCACCAGTAGGAAACCATTATATAAATTATAGTGTACCTATACACTGGGATATTATGTAGCTGTTATAAAAATAATGTAAGTTAATAAGACATGGGAAGATTTCTATAATGCATTACATTGAAAAAGTATAGCCAGGCATGGTGGAGTATGCTTGCACTCCCAGTACTTGGAAGGCTGAGTCACGAGAACCATGAGTTTGAGACCAGTGAGGTCTACACAGCAAGTAGTTAGGAGCAGTTCAGTTGTACAGTGCTTATTTAGCATGCTGAGTTTGATTTTTGTAGCATCACACAATTAAAAATTAAAGATGTAGAAGTCGTGGAATATGTCACATGTTAATAAAGTAAAACCCCAGTTATGTGTACGTATTTATGTGTAGATTTATGGAATACACATATATACCCACGCAGTGTATGCATACAGTATGTAAGGATTGTCAAATTGTCCTCTTAGTTGTTAACCAGCTACTTCTGGGACATAACATAAGATAGTATTAAAGATAGCTTTTGCTATTCATTTTGATAGTGTCTGAATTTTGACAATGGACATATAAGGATATTACAGGCATCATTTAAAAATCGAATTTTTAAATCCAATTTTTAAAATAAGGCTTGGCACCTTAGAGATATTGCAGCTAGAACAGACCAGGACTGGTAGCCTCTGTGGGCTCCTTTCACTGTGTCTATTTCCTCAAAAATCATGTGGGCCTGTAATTCTAGCTACTCAGGAAGCTGAGATCTGAGGGTAGTGGTTTGAAGCCAGCCTGGGCAGGAAAGTCCATGAGATTCTTATCTCCAATCATCTACCTAAAAGCTGGAAGTGGTGTTATGGTTCAAGTGGTAGAGTGCCATCTTTAAGTGAAAAAGTTAAGGGGTGGTGCCAACACCCTGAGTTCAAACCCCAACAAATCATGCAGCCTTAGTATTCTTGAGAGACGCCCAACTTGCTGGGGATTCACGAACTAAAATGGGTGAGAACCTGTCCAAGGATGGCTGAGGTCCAGAACAGAGTAGTGGAGTGTCTGAGACCAGGCTGCTGCCACCCGAAGGCTGCTCACCCAGGGAGGCCATGGATGCAGACAGATGCAGGCTCAGCTTTCCCTTGTGCTACTCTATAGCCCAGTGAGCAACTGTGCCTGCTGAGGTCTCCTCATGGATTCCATGATGCTTGGAAAGCAAAGTGTTTCCCATACTGCTAAGCCCGGCCTAGTGGCTTCCTTTGTCACATAGGCTGGGAGGTAAGAGGTGGTGTGTCAGAGTCCATCCCTGTGCCTGGGGGTAGAGAAAGGTCTGGATTCGACCCCTGCCCAAAGTTTAATCTTGTGTGTTTTTGTAGGGAGTGGCCTACCAGCTCCACAGTCCTGGAACATCTGAGGCAATATGGTGGAATGTGCACAAGCCAGACTGCTTGGGTGTGGATTTCTAACCCCACCAGTTACCAGCTGTGTGACTCTGGGAAAGGGACTTTACTTTCGGTACTTTGCTTTCTAATTTGTGGTATAGGATTAAACAGCACCAATCTCCTAAAACGGTCCCAAGAAGTTAATACAGATAGAGTGTAAGTAGAAGGATACCTGGGCCACAGTCTGCAGTAAGAGTGCTGCTTCAGCCACCTGCTTCATACAACTGGGTGGCTGCTTCTGCTTTTGTAGTGGGAGTCTCTAGTTCCCCAGCAATGGCTACAATCTCGGGAGACTTGAACACTGATCTCATCCCCACCCATGTACTAGATGGTAATCTACGGGCCTGCGCTCACACTAGTCCCTTTAATCTGGGACAATCTTCTTGCCGCTTCACTAATCCAACCTGTGTTTCCTGCTCAACAAGTCAATATTCTGTCCAGATTCTGCTGCCTCTGGACTCCTAGAGCAACTGGCATGAAAAGATCTCTGGCTGCAGATGCTTGCAGGTTGTGGGGAGAACACATTTTGACATCTCTGTGTGCAGGTGGGTTCAAAGTCTATTTGGAGATGAATAGACCTGGCCCACAGGGCTTCCTCTTCTGCCAACTGACCACCTCTTCTTCCAACACAGATCTGGAGCTCTCTATCTCTGTGTGACTTGAAATGCCCCCATTGTTCGGTGACCCAACTCTGTCTCCTGGGGATGCATGGAGCTAGCACAGACCAGTTGAGTAGTCACCTGGGCATTGGCTGGAGAATGGACCACCATCATCAGGAACCTGACTGGTTCTCTCACCCAGGCCTGTCTTCTCCTGTCATAGCACCTGGCCTCAACATGCCTGAGTTTTCTGAGGTACAACAGATGAGCCTGTATTGAGCCCACTCAGCATCAGAACAACAGGAAGTAAGGCATGGACAAGTAGAAACCATCAAGATTGGGAGAAGGCTGGAAGCCACTGGACAGGAGCTTCCTATCTGCCATCGTAGGCAGAGATTGTGCTATAAGGGGCAGAGACTTCCCTGTGAGGAATGTTCAGTCGATATCCTGTCACACTCCAGCCGGGGAACATACTTCTCTTAGGAGAAAGGAGGCCTGGTATTAATTGTAAAGATTTTTTTTTCTGCTTCAGATCCAGATATCACTTGTTAGAGAGGATGGAAACCTTTAACACTGTCCCTAAGCATCTAATTTTTCAGTCCAATCTGTTTCTCTTAACTTGAGTCACTGTGACATTCCCAAATTTTACACACAGTTATCTGGTTCTCTGTAAAGAAATACAGATGGTTTTTGTGGAAATAAACAGTCATTTATTTTAAACAATTGTAAAATAGTTTATGGAAACCAGTGGGGTAATGCATTCAAATAAATGCCAAAACTGGTTGATGGGGAGCCAGGGTGCTAAATCACACTGCTGAGGAATTCGGCTGTGGGGAGCAGACAGTAAATTCAGACTGACAGAATTCCCCGTGATGGCAAAGGTTTCTGACATCCAGTCCAGTACTCAAAAACCACAGCAGTTCAAACCCATTTTCCTTAACACAGCCTTGACAGCAGTGAAATTAGTGAATTTAGTCACAAACACATAAGGACAAAAACAAAAGGGAGACTTCATTTGTCTGCAGCCTTCTCTGAGCTGCATAAAAGTGGTGACTCTGACCAGTCAGTGGACAGCAAGCTCAGGGCTAACTGGGTTTAATCACCTGGCTCTGCTATGATACACCGAGACCCCAAAGGCTTTCCTTCAAGATGTGCTCATGTCCCAGGAGAACTGGGGCACAGCATTTCCTCTCTCTACTCTGTCCTCCTGATGGCCAGGCATTGGTAGCTCATACCTATAATCTTAACTATTCATGGAGGCTGAGACCTGAGAATCATAGTTCAAAGCCAGCACTAGCAGGAAAGTCTGTGAGACTCTATCTCCAATTAACTACCAAAAGAGCTGGAAGCATAGCTGTGTGTGGCTCAAGTGGTAGAGTGCTAGCCTTGAGCAAAAAAGCTTAGGAACAGCACCCAGGCTCTGATCTCAAGCCCCAGGACTGGCAAAAATAAATATACAGATGAATAAATTATTAAAATGATGATAATGTCAGCTAAGCAGATTCAGTGAGGCACTCAAGGGACAGGGTTCTAAGAACACTTGGTGTTAGCAGTTGCTTGAAGGGTCACTCTTCAGACATGCACAGTAGGCTACAGAACCTCTCACCCTCCAGAGAAGTGACATTGCTAATGAATGCCTTGTGTCTGGCCTTGAAGGAACACAGAAGACCCCAAGCTCTTTTTAGCTTTAATTTTTTTCCAAACTTTTTTTTTTTTTAAATTCAGGGTGTTATACTTGCTAGGCAGGTGCTCTACCATTTAAGCCAGACCTCTAACCCTTGCTTACTTTATTTTTCAGATTGGGTCTTATGTTTTCGCCTGGGCCAGCTTCAGGCCACAATCCTCTTACATATGTAAGATGCATCACTGCTCCCAGTCCCTGGTTTCTAAATTTGTAGGACAATCAAACTATTGACGTTTTGACTCTCCCTTCTCAAACCAGCTCTTCTTCTAGTGGGTATCCAATGATGACACTGTATTCTTGGCAAGGAGTTAACACAGTTGTTCTTCAATCATTTGCAGGCCCCTAAGCAAGGCAGCATAGATGTATGCAAAGGTTAAGACTGACTCTGACTTCTAGGGACTCCTGCTGCACACGTACTACTTATTACTCAGCCTTCTCTGTGGCTGACATTTAATCAGCTCCCAACTTCTGCAGACCCCACCCACTTACTAAGTCTCCTGTGAACTGCTTATCATCCAGTAATGGTCTCCCTACTGCCTCCTGGCCTGCAGCCATCCATTCTTTACCTAACAGTCAGAGGCTGTTCTCCAGAGGCAATCTCTGAAGGTCATCTCTTGCATGTTTAAAGTCCTTCCACAATTTCCTATTACTAACTTAATGCAAACTCCTTACTCTTCTCTACAGGCCTTCTATCCATCCTCATTTCTTGTCTGTGTCCTTGAAGATCCACCAAATCGATCTCACCATTTCTTACCTCCATGTCACCAGGTACCCTTCCCTTCACCAGACTGTCCTCCATGTCACTGGTCACAGCCCTCTTTTACGGGTATCCCTCAGTCTAATTTCATCTTTGACTATGAATCTACTTTTCTCCCTTGGCGATTTGTGTTCTGCTAGTCAGTTTGTACCTCTGAAATCCTGCCCTATCCTCTAATGTCACATGCTGCCTGGATTTCCTTGGGCATAAATTATATATCTGATTTTCCCCAATTTAACTATTCTTGCCTTTTAAAAATGAAGGGAAAACCGGTGTCAGTGGCTTATAGCTACTTGGGAGGTAGAGATTGGGAGGATTGCAGTTTGAGACCAGCCCAGACAAAAAGTTCAGAAGACCCCATCTCAATCAATAGCTGGGCGCAATAGCACACAATTATTATTCCAGTTATACAGGAGGCTGAGATCAGGAGGACCACAGTTTTAGGCAGGCCTAGGCAAAAGAAAAATTCTTTAAATTCTTAAGACCCCATTTCAAGAGAAAAAAAGTGGTGTGATGGTACATACTCTTTATCCCAGCTAGGAGGAGGTGTAAATAGGGGGATTACAGTTCAGGGTAGCCCAGGCAAAGAAAGGAGAGAGCGAGAATGAGAGTGAGAGAGAGAGAGAGAGAGAGAGAGAGAGAGAGAGAGAGAGAGAGAGAGAGAGAGACTCTATCTCAAATATAACCAGAGCATAGAGGACTTGGAAGCATAGCTTAAGCAGTATAACATCTGCCTAACAAATGCAAAGGGAGAGAGTTTGGAGAATTCTACTTGTGCACTCTGTGTTCTCACTGAAGCTCTACTGCTAGGACAAGGAGCCTCAGACCCCTGGAAAAGCTCACATCAGCAGCTGGACAGATGCATATGTCCTGGCTATACCTAATGCAGTCTAAATTTGAGCTGGGTTCCAATGAGTGAAGGCAGTCATATTCATAAAAACTGTTATAGCTGGGTGTTGTGGCTCAGGCCTGTAATCCTAGCTACTCAGGCAGCTGAGATCTGAGGATTGTGGTTTGAAGTCAGCCCAGGCAGAAAAATCTGCACGAGACTCTATTTCCAATTAACTGCTCAAAACCAGGAAGTGTGCTGTGGCTCAAAGTGGTAGAACGCTATCCTTGAGCAAAAAGAGCTCAGGGACACCACCTAAGCCCTGAGTTAAAGCCCCTTAACGGATAAAACAAACAAATAAGTTACAGTACAAAATTGCGAGTAACTGGGTCTCATGGTTGAAACTAAGAGGACAGAAATCCTCTTCTGAAACCAGACAAGACCTGGTGTTGTTCAGGGAGGTATGGCTGTAGACAGGACTAACAATGAAGCCTTGTGGGTGCATGATCTTTACTTGGATCTACTAAATCTCACAGCAGTGCCATAAATAAAGAAGAGGAAGTTCAATTTGGCTAAGAAGCTCACCATAAAGCCAGCAAAGTAACAGGGGCCAGAGAGGAGACAGGCAGGCTTTTCTAGAACCCAGGTCTGACCCGCCCACTGTTGAGAAGCAACCAGCAACCAGTAACTTGTCCAGTAGCGAGGACCCTATTACACTGAAGAAAAGATGAAAGCAAAAAGCCCAGAGGAAGAGGGCAGCAGTAAGACCAGCTTCGTGCCAACAGAAGCAGGCCGTCCTGATCCACAGCAGCTACCCATGACACAAGTCCTCAAGGGCTACAAAGGACAAGGCACTGACTCAGACTCTCATGAGACAAGGGTGGCACTCCTTAAATCTCCTCAGCTCATGTGAGAGAACCAGGTCTAGCTGCTGAGGTATGGCCTCTGGGCAAAGGTGACAGCAGTACACAGCCACCACCAGCCCATGAAAACCGTGTGTGTGTGCTCTTGGCTTAGGAAGGAGTTCCTTCCTAAGGAGTTCGTGGAGTTCCATTTCTAAGGTCACTCAAGCTCACCTCCTACTCAATGCCTACATCCTAGCTCAAGCATGTTTCTATGACCTCCTCTCTACCTCGCCATACACTTAACCAGATTAGTAGATCCGGTAAACTGAGTGTTGTCCCAATTTAAAAGGAAAAAAGAATTTCCATGGGGCTGGGAATATGGCCTAGCGGCAAGAGTGCTCGCCTCCCATACATGAAGCCCTGGGTTCGATTCCCCAGCACCACATATATAGAAAATAGCCAGAGGTGGCACTGTGGCTCAAGTGGTAGAGTGCTAGCCTTGAGCAAAATAAAGAAGCCAGAGACAGTGCTCAGGCCCTGAGTCCAAGGCCCAGGACTGGCAAAAAAAGAAAAAAAAAAGAAAAAGAAAAAAGAATTTCCAAATATACATGTGACAGCTGCCTGGTACTCAAATATTAGGAAAAACAGCTGCTTTTATTTCTACTAGAGATATTAGTCATTTTTAGACTAGGACAGAGCATTCAACTAACATAACACATTGTGCTTTGACCTACAGAAAATCCAGGTCACCCAGACAAAATGTTGGCAAAAGTCACATGATGGTTACACTCCCATAGCATTATGGTCTCAAAAAGTTGGAAATGTTTATAATGGAAGCAACTATTTAATAATGATGTTCTCATAGAAATCTAACATCTAATCCAATGAAATGGATGACAACTTTTAGGAGAAAGGAAGTTTCCAAATAAAGAAAATTCACATAAGAAGGGTAAGAGAAAATTGTCTAACTTTAAAAACAAGTTTCCTTTTCACAAATTAAAAAAAATGCTTTAATCAAAGTAATATATATAGCTTTAAAAGTAAATAATATTCCAAGTCCTATAATGAAAATAGTAATTCAGAGTTTGTTTAAGCTTCTTTGGCTGTTTTGTCTAGCATTCTCTATTAGCAACCCTATTCAATGGATTAAGAAATTATGATCTATATCTGATGGTATCTATGAGCTTCCCCTACAGAAGATGAGGACAGGAGTTTAGAACAATCGTACCTTGCCCCCATCCTTTCTACACACCCCCCATTTTGGAAAGTGAGTTTTTGGTACTTTCTTCCCTAACAGTATGGACTGTAATTGCCTCCTGTACTTCTATTAAATGTGATGTGGGGATTAAAAAACAAAACAAAACTAGGCTGCAGATCTGCTATGACTTGATGTTTCTATGATTGCATGGCAACTGTCTCCAGGAAAACTGAGAGCTCCCACAGGCCACCTCCTATCTTCTGCAGCACTTGGGCTTTGATCACATCTTATAGACTTTGTTTGAAAAACTGGTTTAGTGACACCAGGTCATCCACACAGCTTATTGACTACCACATGCCCGTGGCTAGGGAGTTATAGGTATGGATACCCCTCCTGACCTACCTCCTTGTACCAGTCTAATGATAGTGACCTAATTTTAAGTTATTTTAGTCTTTGGATATTATAGTCACTGTAAGGAAGGAAAACAAACACTCTCAGTAAATATTCTTCTTTTTCTTGATGTACTTTTAGTTATTAGAGATCTGTAGTAGAAAGTAGGACTGTTTGTAACCAATTCAAAAGGAAAAGCCCTTTAAACAAAGTTATTATTGCAATTATTCAAACCTGTCCTCTAGCCAGGCCCCCCGTGGCTCACACCTGTAATCCTAGCTACTCAGAAGGCTGAGATCTGAAGGACTGTGGTTCAAAGCCAGTCAGGGCAGGAAAGTCTGTGAGAATCTCATCTCCACTAACCACCAAAAAGCCAGAAGTGGAGCTGTGGTTCAAGTGGTAGAGCACTAGCCTTGAGCAAAAAAAACCTCAAGGATAGTGCCCAAGCCCTGAGTTCAAGCTCCAGAACCAGCACAAACAAACAAAAAAACAGAAAAGCTACCTTCTAACTTGCTGATGGGGGAAATGGCTCTAATGTTGCCTTTGTGAGCAGTAGGATAGTAGTCTTGAAGAAGTCTGATGGAGGGGCTATGTCTTCTAAAGCAGTGATCTTTTATGGAAAGTAGCTAAAGTCAGTCTTGGTAGAGGAGAAGTTTTTGTTACAGCTACCAATAGGATAATTATGGGAAAGGCCTATCTGCAGGAAGGGTCTTCTGCTTCTGCAGGGGGAGATCAAAACTCTCATGACACAGCCCTTCAAGCCTGTGTATACAATTCCATAGTTGTTCCCTCCAAAATCATATTGATAGTACAATTCATTTCCTCTTTTAAATGTTTGCTGTGAAAAAGCAACAGGCTCAGGGAAGTGCTATTAATACAAAAGCTTGCAAAAAATCACTTGTAAACAAGTTTGTTACATGCAATTATAGACTGTTCACTTTATCTCTAGAAGCTGGAGCATAGGAAATTAAATTTATTGATATGAACTGTGTGAAGGAGCCTGGAATCATTATTGCATCCCTGTGTGTGCAGTATGGGTTTCCTTGGTAGTAAAAATCATGACAACTAAATCTGGATCTAGTTTTTCCTTCTTGTTCAAAGTAAAGTGTGCTTCTGGTAGATTCAAATTCAAACTCTAATGAAAGCTCATTCTCTCACAAGGTAGAAGTTTTCCATAGACTTAATATCCTGGAAACCAAAAAACAGCAGGTGAAAGCCAAGTCATAAGGATAGTAAGGGAAATAAACCAAATCCTACAGGTTTTCTGGGATGTCTGGCATGGTGGTGGCATCAGAAAGGACAGTATCTGACATCCACTGAACACTTACTATAGATCAAGAGTTTTATATGGGAAAAGGTAACAGAGGGTACAAGGGTGGGTGACCCGCCAAACCTCACAGCTTATAAAAGGTCCAGCTGAGAGCTCGGATGTAGGTCAGTGGCAAAGCACTTGCTTAGCAAGTGCAATGTCCTGGGTTCGATCCCTAGTACAAAAAAAAGAAAAGAAAAGAAAAAGCATATATAGTTAAGAAATTTAAAACAAATGTCCAGCTGGGCTGATAGCTGGACTGACTTGGTTCCAAAGACTATTCCTTCTGCAGTGAGTCAAGTTGCACCTCTGAATGTAGCAGGTACACTTGGTTTTTCTAGGGAGAAAAATATCCCTGCCTCTACTGATCTGTAGCCTCAGCCAATGGGGTAAATACTGCACAGTGGTGAGTAGGCCAACTGAGGGACATCTGGCTTTGTGTTCCAGGCCCCAGATTTACTACTGTGTATCCATGGTAAGTTCTGCAGCCTCTTTGAGCTTTAACTCTCTCCTTTACAAAACAAACAAACAACAATTTGAATATTTATTTTAAGGAGTAAAATACAATTAACACAAGTCGACAAAAAATATTGTGACCTAAAAAGTGTTACTAATGTACTAGGTAATAAAAAATAAGTCTACCAAAAAAGTTAGTGTTTCCTATGGCAAAGGATACTTACTTGCATTTCTGAAATTTATGTTAGTATCAACAGTCTAAAGTACATATTTTTAACTTTCTGTGAGTTCTTTCCTATCCTATTATGAGCTTTTTATAAGAGTTGAGAGAACTCTATACAATGTGTAACCATAACCTACAATTGATGTTTTATTGTATTTGCTTTATTACATATTTATTCATCAATCCATATTTAAACTCAGAGCTTTAGGATTGCTAGGCAGGCTCTTAACTGCCTGAGCCATGCCTTCAGCCCTTTTTTGTTCTAGTCGTTTTTGACATAGGTTCTTCCATTTTGTCTGGGTGGGCCTGCCTGGACTGTAGTCCAGTTACAGCTAAGATGGTAGGTGTGAGTCACGATGCCCAGTTTTTTCTGTTGAGATGGGGTCTTGCAGACACTTTTTGCCCAGGCTGTTGGGAACCCATGATCCTGCCAATCTCAGCTTCCCAAGTAGCTGGGATGAAAGGCATGTACCACTCTATCTAACTACTGGTAGAGATGAAGTTCTAAGAACTTCTTTCCTGGGTTAGTCTCGAAGTATGATTCTCCTGATCTGTGCCTCTTGAGTAGCTAGGATTTATAGGTGTGAGCCAGTGGCACCCAGATAATCCTTCCCTCCTTGTTTAAAAAAAAAATGCATTTCACATCTACTTAGGAATCTGAGATAAAAAGATTGCCATTCAATAGGCTAGCCTGGTCAAAAACTTTGTGAGAGGGCTGGGGATATGGCCTAGTGGCAAGAGTGCCTGCCTCGGATACATGAGGCCCTAGGTTCGATTCCCCAGCACCACATATACAGAAAACGGCCAGAAGTGGCTCTGTGGCTCAAGTGGTAGAGTGCTAGCCTTGAGCGGGAAGAAGCCAGGGACAGTGCTCAGGCCCTGAGTCCAAAGGCCCAGGACTGGCAAAAAAAAAAAAAAAAAACAACTTTGTGAGAATCCATCTCAACCAATAATAATTTGGGCATGGTGGTATCTGCCTGCCATCTTTCCTACAAGGGAAACACAAAATAGGAACATCTCAGTCCAGGCCCACTGGGTATAAATGCAAGACCTTATTTGAAAAATAAACACAGCAAAAGAGCTAGGGTATGCTCCAGAGGAAGAGTGCTTGCCTAGCAAGCATAAGGCCTTGAGTTCAAACTCCAGTACTGTCTATCTTCACCAGAATGTATATATAAATTTGAAAGCAACAAACCAGAAATTAACCATTTGCCCTAAACATGTTCACAAGAAAATCAATAGCTAGAGTTTGATGTTTAAGATTTTTGAGGGCTGGGAATGTGGCTTAGTGGTAGAGTGTTTGCCTAGCATGCATGAAGCCCTGTGTTCAATTTCTCAGTACCAAATAAACAGAAAAAGTTGGAAGTGGTGCTCAAGTGATAGGGTCCTAGTCTTGAGCAAAAAAGAAGCTTGGGGACAGTGCCCAGGCCCCTGAATTTAAGCCCCAGGACTGGCAAAAAAAAAAGAAAAAAAAAGATTTTTTTAAACTTTTGGATAAAATCTATGTATGATGATATGCTCAAATCTTACAAATTCTATTTTGCAGCTCTGACAAATGCATCCCCCTATATAATCTCACCTCCTATTAATACTTACATGGTCTGCCAGTATATACACTATTATCTTCTTCCAGAAAGTTCTCAACTGCCTTTCATTGCTTTATTTTATTTTTTTCTTTATTATTATTATTATTTTTGTATTGGAGCTTGAATTTAGGACCTCACTCTTACTAGGTTTTTAAGCTCAAAACTGGCATTCTACCACTTGAACTGCAGTTCAAGTTTGACTTTTTGCTGTTTAATTGGAGATAACTCTCTTGGATTTAGTCCTCCCAGACAGGCTCCAAACCATGATCATCAGATATCAGCTCCCTGAGTAGCTAGGATTCTAGGTGTGAGCCACCAGTGTTTGCCTAGCCTTTTATTTTAAGTAAAGAAGGGAAAAACTCCACTGTCTTTAAAAATCAAATAGTATCAATATTACTCATTAGCAACACATCTACACACACATACACACTACACACCCACACTACAGGTATGCGTGTGTACTAATCTCCTCCTTCTATACATACAAATAACCCTCATTTTCTCAACCATAATAATAAAAGAGACAAATCCCATCTTACAAGGAATTACGTAAAGGTTAAATGCAAACAATACCTGGAATTAGTAGGTTTTCAATAGATGTAATCAAATAGAAATGGATACCTTGGGAGCAGGTAGGTAAGAAGTAGACATCTAAAAATGTATATATGAAATTTCAAAGCATTTCTAAAAATGTGCCTTCAAAAAGAACATTATAAGAATAAAAACAAAAACAAATGCAAACAAACCCAAACCCTCCAGTTAAATGAGAGATGAGGTTAGAAGGCACCTCTGCATAGGCAGTCCTCTCCCCATTTATCCACTCTGACTTCAGCTAATTAAACATCTGTCTCAACGGGCTCCTCAGCAGATCAGTCATCCCCACTTTGTGACACTGATTGTTGGTTGCAGCCTTTCCCCGCTTGCCACCATTCCCAGAAACTTCTAGGAGTTTACTCACCAGGCACATGGCAAGGAATGATGCAGGGTCCCCATTAACCCCCCACAGTTGCCCTTGGTGCCAGCACTGTTCATAATGCTGCCAGCAGTGTCCTTAGATAGGCCTCCCCCAAATAAACCTGCTAAGGGTGATGACTTTTTATCTACATTGCGGATTGCCAGATTGTGTTATATGCATGTTCCAGACTAACGTGTTAAAATCCTTAAAACCTGTTTTATAAGCTAGCTTTAATGACAAAAACCAAGGAACTTATATCAGCTTTCAGAGTGAACTGGATGCTAGTGAACTCCCAGCCAGATCTTTCTGAATACAGAAACAAAAGCTTTGTGGGTAATAAAAGGTCAGCAGGTAAACAGATGAACAACTTCCATGTAAGCGCCTCTCTCTCTCTCTCTTTCTCTCCGTGTGTGTGTGTGTGTGTGTGTGTGTGTGTGTGTGTGTGTGTGTGTGTGTGTGTGTGTGTGTGTGTGTGTGTGTGTGTAATGCTTTACTGGGCAAGAAAAAAGGGAAGTAGGGTGGGAGAATTGTATTTTAATCTACAGAGTACATATAAAAATGATTTCCTGAAATTAGACTTTCTCTTTTCCCATTGAAAGAGGAATGTTAGATTTATCTTTTAGAAAATAAATGGCTAATAAAGGCACCCAAAATACTTACTAAAGACCCTGACAGACAAATTAAAATGACATAGTGTTAAACATCTGTTTGGCCAAATTAACGATGGACAGCAT
The DNA here is from genome assembly GCF_023159225.1 of Perognathus longimembris pacificus. NCBI lineage: Eukaryota > Metazoa > Chordata > Mammalia > Rodentia > Heteromyidae > Perognathus > Perognathus longimembris. Next base: position 154,495,841 of record NC_063161.1, read on the forward strand.
TCATGTTGGTGACTGGGTGGGGAAGATGGTGTTCTCCTATACTCTGGGAGTGACAAAAAATAGATAGAAACTTCTCAAAGGACAGTTAATTATTCTCAACATTTTCAATAACCAAACTTTTGACAAGCAATCCCATACTTAAAATCTAGCACAAGAATGCAATGAATATTCATATGAGATTGTTTGGTAGCATGTCTTTCAATACAGAACTAAGTTAAATAAATTTAACTTGAAAAATAAGAATGCATGGTTATTCTAACACAGAATAATGTTCATGACATTACTGAATGAAAAAATGTAAATCATATACGTTGAAGGGCATTCTGAAAGATGTTGAGATTAAAATAAAAATAGGCTGGGTATGGTGGTGCATCCTTGTAATTCTAGCCACTTGGGAGGCAGAGGCTAGAAGGATCAGTTTGAGTCCAGTCTCAGCAAAAAGTTAGCAAGACTCACTCCAAATAAGCTGGTCATGACCTGGCATGCACCTGTAACCCCAGCTCTTAAGTAAAAGGACTGTGGCCTAAGCAACCACTCTGAGATCCTACCTAAAAAATAAAGGAAAAAAGGGTTGGGGTGTAGCTCAAGTTCTTGCCTAGCAAGCACTGACTCAAAAACTCAAAACAAAACCAAAAAATAAAACCTCAAAACACCACCAAAAAACAGGGACTTTGTCTGTATAAAACTTAGAGCCTATATATCTGCATATGCATATGTGTGTCTATATCTATATATTTGTATGTGAATGGAATTTTTTTTAAAAAAAAACAAGATTTGCACTGAAAAAAGTCAGAAGAAACTACATACTTATTACTTTAAGAAAAAACCCATCTTTTGTAAGTCTATGGTTTACCACAATCTCCTTTTGCGACGCAATCCAGGAGATTTGGCTGCAGCTCTGTCATATTACATGTCTCCCAGAGCACACTTAGCTCCAGTAAAGAATCAGACTTTGACCATGGTATCCACCCAAGCCTTCCCAAACAGCACTTTCTATTGTTTTCCACCCTGAGTTCAGGCTCCATCATGTGCTGGACAGCACTGTCTGCCTCATTTCTGTGGCACATGATGAGTATCTGGAAGGCAATTCTCTACTGTCCTTTCAGTGGCCCCCCTCTGTCATCAAAATAAAGTGAAATAGCAGTTTACAAACATGACCTGGCCCCAATGCCCACCTTGGTCTCATCAAGTGTCACCTTCTCTTCTCCTTACACCAACCACCATGTGGTTGCTAGAAAGCACCAAGCTCCTATGTTTCTCTCCTTTAGTCTGAATGCTCCATCGCATTCCTCTTCAACTGGTACAGGAGTCTTCCTGACTCCCTAAGACAGGACCGGGGCTCCCCTTCTTGTATGCACACTCAGGCCTGGACCTTACATCCACCTACTACATGCATGATGTCTACTTATTTACCTGATTCCCAAACTAAAAAGCAAGCTCCTTGAGGGCCAAGGCCATTTTTTTTGGACTCTACAAAAATCCCTGGCACCTACATGGTACCTGCTACCTCAACAAATGAATGTACCTCTTGGGTTCTAGGTAGACTGCTATGCCTGGCCTGGTCTGATTTGGCTCTTGTCTCCCTTCTGTAGCTTACTCTCTACCCTCAGTCCACTCCAGCAATTTTGGAATTCTAGGTACTGAAACTGTATCTCAAAATATGTTGTCTCCTCAGTCTGGAATAGTCTTACTTAGCCACTTAGCAAAGTCCATTAGAACCTAAATAATCTTCAAGTGCCATTAATGCCTTGGGCTTGAACTCAGGATCTAGGCACTGTCCCTAAGTTTATTTTGCTCAAGGCTAGCACCTTACCACTTGAGTCACTGCTCCATTTCCAGCTTTTTTTGGGGGATGGGGGCAATTTACTGGAGATAAGAGTCCCACAGACTTTCCTGTCCAGGCTGGCTATGAACTGCAGACCTCCGATCTCAGTCCCACTCAGTAGCATTAAATACTAATACAACAGTCCTGAATCTACACTGCCTAGAGGCTGATGCTCCTACTCCCAATGGATCTTTTTCTGTCTTCCCAGAACTCAGAAATGAGTTCTGATTCTTAGTGCAGCACTGTGTAGAGGAAGCATTCGAGGATGGCTGCAGAATCAAGCAGTATCTCAGAGCCCCTGAAGGTTTAAAATCACACAACACACTGACAAGTCCACCTCACTCATCCATTGCCATGCTGAAGCTGAAGCATGTCAGTGAGACCCAGAGAGGTTACACACAATCACCTTAGTCCCCTAATTCTAAGACAGAAGTTTCTTCATTTTTAATACATTTCTAAAATCAGGACACAGCTTACAACCAATATGCACAATTAAGGCAGTAGTGTTTCCTGAGCGCTCATTATTAAATTAGAGGTATGCCAGCATTGACCCAGGGAAATGCCAATGCCTGGAGCTCTAGGTCCTTCCCCTGCACCACAATGCCTCTTAGAGTAGGTCTTTTCTCTTCCTTTCATCCTGCTTTTCCATTAATCTAATCTATGCTGGTGACTGCTCCAGATGAAGTGAATGAATAGATTTTGTAATGGAAAAGGAGCTTCTGAAAGATTAGCGACTAGCAGGAAGAGTAAATGCTGGTCAAATGTAGTTTTGGCCAGTGATACATTTCAAGTTTTTTTTGATGTGGCAGTTGCAAGAGCTCATAACACCCTTCTAAAATAATTGGGTCTCTAAAGTGGTTCCAAAAGATTTTTGCTTGACATAAATTCTCTAAATTCCTCGGCTTTCTGGATAAAATAGTTGACTGCAATGCCATCTTGAACGTGCTTTGCTCTATACCAGAGAAGATCCATCAGGAGCTTCAGAGCATTCCAGATGGAAGGAGGTTCAGGCAAGATGAAACAACAAGATGGAGAGGCAGAGAGAGGAGGCAAGGAGGAATATTTAAGTTGGAGCTTCTCCGGGGCACTCCTGAGACATTTAAATACCTCACAGGCCCTACTTTACTGTATGATTTTCCCACTGGCTCACTGGGTCCTAGGTATCAGATCTTTACCTCGTGTTCAGCTCCCATGCACGAGTGGCATCAGCAGGATTATTTATTCTTTCATAAGGAGAAGCAGTTGTATGCAGAAATTAACCCGTTTGGAAAAAAAATTTAAACACCCTTATGTACCTTTTTGTCTTCTTTCTAGTATTTTAGTATTACCTGCTACAGCATAAGGAAACTCATTTCATAGAAGAAAGGGAGCTGGGTTTCCTGTCCTGACAATTACACATGAAGTAGGACTCTACTTAATCAAAGATTCTTGGGCTTACTTTAGCCTGTGGAGAGCATTTCGGGTTGAAAGAGTGTTTTAAAAACCTAACTGGATCATAATATATACAGGGTTTCTTTTTCAATAGGGCAGCTCAGGCCAGGTGTATGTTGCTTTAAGAAAGCTAGACGTAAAACATTAAAACTGACACCAGCACAGACAAACAGTGCAATTACAAAAAGAATTCCTGGCTTTAAATCCAGATTCACCATGGGGTTCCTTTAAATGCTGTTCTTCCCTAGTGCATTTAGATTTCACAATCAATGAACATTTCTGTTTACAGAATTTTAAATTTGCTCTCCCATTAGGATTCTAATAAACAACATGGTACAAATAAAAGGAATATGGGCTTTGAGGTCAAAAAAGCCTGGGCTCCAATTTAGATCCAGCATTTATTTACTGGCTGTGGAAATGGGGATAACTGATTTCTCTGAGAGCTGAAGAAAGGAAGGCTCACAGGGACCCGATTACACATAAATGTACCACCATAATCTCTTGATTTGAAACCGTACCTTTTTTTCTGTTTGTTTTTTTTAACCTTTCTGAAGTCTTATGTGTAAAAATAAATAAATAAACTTTATTTTCCAGGCATGTTACATTGCTTAAATGAGGAAATACTAGCAAGCACATGAAGTCTCTTACTTTCATCCCCTTGGAACAGAATTAGGTTTTTGTTGTTTTTGTTTCTGGTATTGGGGCTTGAAATCAAGGCCTCATACTGGATTGGCTATTTTACTCATGAATGGTATTCTACCACTTGCCATGAGTCCAATCTAGCTTTTTTGCTAGTAAATTGGAGATAGGAGTTTCACTGACTTTTCTTCCTGAATGGCTTTGAATCAAAATCCTCAGATTTCAATCAATGAGCAGACAGGATTATAGGCATGAGCCTCTGGTGTCCAGCCAGATTTTTAAGACTAACTCTTTAATTCTTCCACTGGCACAAATATCCCTTAAATTCTTCTTCTTCTTCCTCCTCTTCCTCCTTTTCTTCCATCTGCCTCCTCTTCCTTCCCCTTCCACCCCCCCAATCTCTCTTAAGTCACTTAAATCATCTCTCTCTCCTTTCCTTCTCCCCACTTCCCTGCTCCCTTCTTGTATCTTTTATTTTATTTTATTTTTTAGCTACTGAGGATTGAATTCAGGGCCTCCTGCTTATTAGGCAAGCACTTCACTCCAGACCTTCTGCTACTTGTTTGTTTGTTTGGAATAGGGTCTCATTAACTATACCAGGAGCTGGCCTAAAACTGTGATCTTCTTGCCTCTGCTTTCCAAGTAGCTAGGATTAGCTACTGGATAGTGTTCACTACCATACTCCGCTAAAACATTCTTGATAAATAATAAATTCACATGTATACACTTTATGAGGACTAACTGGCATGAAAGGAAACCTTCCATGTACAGGAATACAGACAGACCTAGTCAGAGCAGTGTAAACTAGAAAAGTCTAGATTAGGTAACGGTTTCTAACCCTGCCCTCTCCCTTGTCAAGGACTGTCTGTTCTAGTGTAGATCAGATGGCAACTGCAACCACCAACTCTGCACTTATTTCCGCCCCCCCCTTTTTTTCCCTTTTCTTAGGTTCACTCCCTTCCTCTCACAAGTTTAGATTTTACTCTGAATACAAATGTAAGTCATTGAAGGGCATGGAGCAACAGCGATCTCTGATTCTGTTTACAAGACCTCTGGATGGGGGGCAAAAGATTGGAGGGGGCTAAGAGTAGAGTGAGGAAAACTAGCTAGGTTACCATTCCATACAAAAAGTCACAGGGTCTTGGGCTCATCAGGATATTCTCAAAGGTCCAAAATACATTTTGGTAATGATTAAGACATGGGAAGATGGTGCAGGGAAAATTCAAGACTGCTCCATGACTGGATGATAATGGTACTATTTATGGTATGGGGCACCTGTTGTATCTCTTGAAAGGGTCAATTTTCCTAAAACTTTGGGGGAAAGGAATTAATGAAATGAAATTGCAAAATAATCTGAAATGTCTTTTTATATTAACAAAGGCATGCTTTGAATGGTGGTCTTCTTCCCTGCTTTTTAATTCTTCACAGCCCAATATATGATAGGGTGGGCTCCCTAGTCTGCTACATCCCCTTTGGCCCCTTATGTTTACTGTCACTCTAGAAGACAAGGCCCTAGCAAGGCTTTGCTGATTTTCACCACTGTCTCCTCGTACCCAGCACAGAACTACTGAGTGGGGTACGTGATGAATGACTGTACAGCACAGCTAAAAACACATTATGGATCAATATGAACATATTATATTAATTTTTAATGCATGAGGTAAGCCAATCAGGTATCAGCTATATACTTTATTTTATTAGCATATATTAACTAATATTATTCAAGAGGGTTCATTGTGACATTTAACATGTAAATAATGTATCCCAATCAAACACCCCATCACTCCCTTCCTTCTCTCTCCCCATTCTTAGAACAATTTCAACAGGTTTTACTGTTCAATATTCATACATGAAAGTAAATTACACAGACCATATCCATCCCCATTCACCCTCTTCAATAGCCCTCAACCTTCTTGTTTTTTTTTTTGGCCAGTCCTGGGGCTTGAACTCAGGGCCTGGGGTCTGTCCCTGAGCCTCTCTGTGCTCAGGGCTAGGGTTCTACCACTTGAGCCACTACCGGCCTTTTCTATTTATGTGATACTGAGGAATTGAACCCGGGGCTTCACTTCATGCATGTTAGGGCAAGCATTCTAACACTAAGCCACATTCCCAGTCCTCCCCCCCTTTTTCTTTTTGCCTGTGGGGGGCTTGAAGTCTGGGCGTGGATGCTGTTCCTGAGCTTTTCAGCTCAAGGCTAGCACTCTACAACTTGAGCCACAGAGCCACTTCTGGTTTTCTGGTGGTTAACTGGAGATAACAGTCTCATGGACTTTCTTGCCTAGGCTGGTTTTGAACCACAATCCTCAGAATGCAGCCTTCTGAGCAGCTAGGATTACAGGCATGAGCCACCGGTGCCCAGCTTGCATTTGAACACTTTTGTGTTCTAGGTAAAATTTTGTGTGAGATAGAAGAAGGAATGAGTGTCACAAAGTCTGTTAACAATGTTGAAGAACCTTTAAAAAGGATCTTCAAGCTAATAAAAATGTCTTTCACATCAGAAGCAAAGAATGGATAGGGTAAGGATGTTAGTATGTTTCTGTTCGACCTTTCAGCAGGCTACACAGAAAATCACTTCCACTGCACTATGAAAATAAACACAGAATCAGAGCTATGGAGAAATCCGTTTTGCTTGGTAAATCCCACTTTGAAGCCTTCTTTCATTTGAAGATCAAGAAGCATTTATATTTCTATGTTGTTACAAAAACTGAAACTGAGCTATCTCTATTTCTCAACCATATCTCTATCATGCCCAATATCATACTTCAGGAGAGTGGTAAAGGCTGGTAGTTAACAGCAGTTTTGTTTTTTTTTTAATCAGAGAACAGGACTCGAACTCAGTACCTGATGCTTTTGCACATTGGCTAGTGCCTTACCAACTAAGTCATGCCTCCAACCTCAATTAACAGCACTTTAAAATACTGATTCATAAAATACCAAGAAGCCTGGAAGACAGCTGATCAGGAGCATGACCTTGAAGGAGGGAGAAATTGATGGACTAAGGTTCTTATTTACCAAATAACAGGTTTAAATATTTTCCTGGCTAAATCCAGGGCCCTGACAGGCTATCTTCAGTGTGTCAAAAACACACCCGCCCAACTGTTAAAATTAGTAAAAAGGTTTCATCTAATTCTTCTAAAACCCAGACTCTCCGTGTACTATTTTCTCCAGCAGTGTGAACTCTCTGCCAATAAAAGTAGATTCCAGGTGTCAAGTAGGTCAGTAATAAAAGGCTAGGAAGAAACTTTAAGAGACATTTAAAAATAGGCTTTAAAAATAGAACAAACAGAAAAGACCACTATAGTTAAATATATTAATATTAACAGGAAAAAAGCCCCACACTGAGTAGAAATAGTTATGACTTGATGGAATAATTGCAAACAATCCAAGTGAAAATTTTAGATCAGTTACAATGATGCAATGATATTATATCCTAAAAAGCAAAAACTTAAAACCATGAAGGTTTCTATTGACAAAGCTATTTACTTGCGCAAAATTTTCTGCTCAGGCATCTACTACTTTCTGGTTTTTTTTTTTTTTTTAAAACAAATGAAAACTGAGGAGTAAGTGTTAGAGGGAAGGACAGCAGAGTATTAAATGCTGGGACTGTCACTAAGCATATGCCTTTATTTAATAATGAAATAGTACAAACTCTACGTTTTTAGTCATTATTAAATGAAGAATTGGAAAAAGGATGAGAGAAGTAGAAGGTAGGCTTTCTGAAATGTCCTTCTAGCATAACTAACCTCTAATAGATAAAAAGTATGAGAATGACCGGCCTCCCATGGCACACACACATGTTGCTTAATTTCAAGTGCTATTTCTCACTTAAGTTGAATAATAGCAAAGAGAATGAGGTTCTGCCCCCCCATAAGGAAAAAAGTTATTTGACAAGAGTGTAGGACTCTCCCTGTGTCCCGAAGTTGGGGCATAATGGACACATTTCTTGGAAATGCTGAGTCGGGCTTTGTGGTAGAAGCTTGGGAAGCACACAGTAAGTGTCTAACCTGGCATCTCTTCCCACCAAGTTCATATGTCACAAGGGGACAAGTGTTAAATACTATAGCTAACTTGGAGCACCAACAAATTTTTCTTCTTCAAAGTATTTGTGTTACCTTTATGACAAAGAGAGTTTTCCTCTTTTCAAAATCTCTCTCCAAAAGAACTCCATTCTACAGTACAAAGTTAAAAACTATCACATATACCATATTAATCTTAAATATCTTTGCCAAATTGGAAATCCTTTCATTTTATTAGAGCAGACTCAATAAAGCAATTGGAAGCGCCTCTTAGTTTAAAAAGCTTTCTGGATTAAAAAAAAAAAAAGGACAGTAATTTATGTAAATGTATCAATCTCAATTGGCTTTCCTAGCATGAAAAGGAATAAATAATGCAGATCACTGTTTCTCGGATAACAAGACCTAAGTCTTTGCCAAGGATATGGCAAAAGAGTTTGATGAAAATGGCAGGGATATGTACACAAAGGTGACCATAAGTGTGTGTATGATAAATGTGGACACTAGGGATGGACACAAATAAACAGGTAGAAGATTGGACATAGACGATTGGAGACAGAAGGAAAGACATTGGCTCAGCTGTATCCCAGTAAGTTAATAGGTATTTCATGATATTAAAAAAAAATCAGTGACAGCAGAATTTCTATTATAAGGTTAAATAAATAAAAGTTCCATCTCTTTCTTAGACAATTCAAAACATGTTTGTTGTGAGAATATAAATAATTATATTGCAAAATATACTATTATGTAAAAAAAATTTAGAGACAAAACAAAAATGAATCTAGATTCTAAAAGAGAATGAGCCCTTATTAAGTGTCTTTGAGTATTGAGGCAATTTAAAAACTATTAGATTGGCACCTGGAACCCCAAAACATGTACTTTCCCTTGGGAAGGAGAAGCTTTGCCTCTTCAATCATCCCCTAAATGCAAAAAGGTTTGACCCCCATGCAATAGATAAAAGTCACCCAAAAAATGAACAAAAGAGGTGTTTGGAAAAACCAGAACACCATTCATCCCAGCTAACGACTTGTTCATTATGAGTGATGATGGATAAAGACTTCTCATGCTGAGATGAAATCAAGATTTATATGCATTGTTTCCTCTCCCAACTTGTGGGAAGATCATCATCATTTAATTCTATCTCTGCGGCCAGTGATGGGCATCCAGAGAGCTGGTTATCAAACGGCGCAGTCAGCTGGCAAAAGCCGAAACGTGCAGTTGGCACATCTGGACGGAGCCGCCACAGCCGAGGGTGAACAATGACTCCTGGCAAGCATCCAAATTGCTTGCAGACGCTAGCAGGTCTCATCTACAACGGCCCCTACCAGCATCTCTCTCTCTCTCTCTTTTTTATGAGAATCAGATTTTCATTGCTCCATTCAATTGCTCTCCTCTGCCATTTTTTACAGCTCTTATCGTTCCCCTGGAATCCGGCCTTGAGACAGCTCATCCGTGTCCTTCACTGTGTTATCTCTTCTAACTTTTATTAAAACTTCAGCTTTCATCTGAAGATAGCTAATTAAATCTGGAACAGATTATATGCCTCCCCTTAAAAAGAGCACAAAACTATTTTCTTCAACCTGAGCAATGCTTTTTCTCTCTTTTAAAAGGTGAAATCAAAGGTGTTTAAGAAATCTATTTACAAAGCAGAGATATTTGCCATATCACATACAGGTTGATTTATATTATAATAGTCTGTGGTACAACAAATATTTGTGCTATTTCTCAAAATAAAGATCATATATTTGTCCTATATCCTTTAAATATTATATGTAATACAATAAACTTTATTTCCTAAACAAAGTTGGGCAATGAGAAGCTGAAGATTGTCAGCAATTTGTGTGCAACAACTGACATACCTTTGAAAAATAATGTTTTAAAAGTTATCCTCATTTGGTGAAAAATAAAGATATTTTTTTCTTTTCTTCCCCTAAACACTAGTAAATAAAAAGTCACATGGAAAACTATGTGAATATATGAAATTAAAAGCAGTGGCTCCAGGGGCTGGGGATATGGCCTAGTGGCAAGAGTGCCTGCCTCATATACATGAGGCCCTGGGTTCGATTCCCCAGCACCACATATACAGAAAATGGCCAGAAGTGGCGCTGTGGCTCAAGTGGCAGAGTGCTAGCCTTGAGCAAAAAAAGAAGCCAGGGACAGTGCTCAGGCCCTGAGTCCAAGCCCCAGGACTGGCCAAAAAAAAAAAAAAAAAAAAAAAGCAGTGGCTCCAGCTTAAGATTTAATCTGTTTGGCTCAAGCTTAATATTTACTCTGTTTTTTATTTTTGTGGTGCCAGAGATCAAATTGAGAGCCATGTGCATTCTTTCTCACTAAGCTACATCTCTAGTCCCTTAATTTGGATTTTTTTCTTTATTGTCAAAGTGAAGTACAGAGGGGGTTACAGTTTTCTAGACCCTTAATTTGGATTTAAAGACAGCTTTACATTAATGGTTAGCCCAAGTATCTGTTTTAATTTACCTCAAATTATTAATGATAGAATGTTCATAACTGATATAACACATTCTTCTTACATATATTACTGGCCCAAACCTTTCCTAGGGCCCAGAGAAAACTTAAAATCATTTCCTTATTTTTAGACTAGAAAGCTGCTAACCAACCTTCTACCAATGATAACTGAAACAACTTAGCCCATTATCAAATACACACACATATACACACATACATACCTCACACAAACGCACACACACCCTAAGTCCTTATAAGGGTTAAGCTTTACAGCAGGGCTGAGGATATGGCCTAGTGGCAAGAGTGCTTGCCTTGTATACATGAGGCCCTGGGTTCAATTCCCCAGCACCACATATACAGAAAACGGCCAGAAGTGGCGCTGTGGCTCAAGTGGCAGAGTGCTAGCCTTGAGCAAAAAGAAGCCAGGACAGTACTCAGTCTCTGAGTCCAAGGCCCAGGACTGGCAAAAAAAAAAAAAAGCTTTATAGCTAGGGTATGATTTAATTATCTCACCTGAAATTTTCTGGGATCCTTTTCTTCGCTTCACTGCCTTTAGCAAGATTTCCTTCATGGTGACCTTTGTGTTGTCCACCTGAATAAGGGAGAATCCATGAGCAGCATTTCTGCAGAAAAAGACAAATATCAAATCATCACCACAATCTTCACTGTTTCAGAAAGTTTTAATAAGTGTTCATCAAAGTGCCATTTATCTACAGATAGGTTGAATAAATTTACTTCTAATGTGTGTGTGCATGGGGGTATATTCTCTTACATGTGATTCCAAGTGAAAGAGAGACATGGTTAGAACAGGTTTTTCTAATTCATCTCAAGTTGAAGGTAACTGCTCTGTGTGGGTCAGTAGTACCATGGGTGCCTAGTGCTTGCTCCCAAGGTATGCAGGAAGGGTTGACAATTGATAAAGTTGGCTTGTGTCCATAGATGTCACTACAGGCAGATACAATCATCATAATATGCTCATGATGCTCCCTAAGAAAAATGTCATGGTGGGTGGGGAAAGGATATTCCAAAAACAATATGAATGGAGGAAAAGTAAAGCTCTTAACTGGCTAGTAAAGTACGTATCCATCCATCCATCCATCCACTTCAATAGGAATGATTTCATTACTTCATTCCTAGAAAGCCAACAAAATACTAGAGGAAATACAAGTGATTATAAGAAGAAACACTACTTTGTACAACTACTTAGAGATAATAAAAAAACTTGTAAAATTGCATAACTTAATTTCCAAGAAAAGAAAATGAAGAAGAGGAGGAAGAGAGGAGAAAGTAAAGGGGAAGGAAGAAGAGGAGAAGGAAAACCACTAAGGCTACTTGCAAGCTTCTGGTCAAATTGGGTTGGGGAAGGCTTTTTAAGAGAATTTAGCTAAAGTATAAGGACACTAAAAACAGCAACCCATCTTCTGAGTAAGGTATAACTTCACCAAGATTGTTAATTGCAATAGCAAGCATCACAAATCCTACCCACTATGCTTGGGCACTGGAGCAAAACACGCCAATTCCAAGTAGGCTCATGTAACAAACAAGACTCAAGTTTCCAACTATGGAACAAGGGAATTGCTACAAGGAGTTTGGTCACATTCCCATTTTTCTGTAAGAATCTCAAAGGGGAACGTGGCCAAAAAACATGGCAGAACTTCATACTGACAAGAAATCTGAAAGAAAAGCCAAGCCCCAAGCTAAGCCTTGGGAAAGCTTCCCAATGGTATGACAGGCTGTAAGGGAGCCTGCAGCCTAGGCTGGACCCAACCAGGTGGCTAGCTCTCCACAGGGGACAGGGGCCGATCTCAAAACTGAGGACCTAATTTGCTTCCCTAATACAGAGACATCTCCACACTCCCCTTCTCCATACGGCTTGCTGTTTAATCCTTGACATTCCATTTGTTAAAAAGCAAAAGCTGAGGCTGGTCTGGCCAGCACGATCATCCATTTTAACTTGGTCAAGTTCTTGCTATCGAACAGCAGGCCTGAGAACTGTCAAGCTAATTTTACTGAACGCTCTGTTACTGAATCATGCCTGAGCCCTGGCCATTCTTTACCTCAGAAGCTGGACCCCATCCCAGAACAATCTTTAAAAGTTTATTTTACTGATCAAAGCAAAATAAGAAACAGCTCTTTAAAAAAAAAAACTATATTTAGGGAGCGAGGCAGTAAGTGATACTTTGGCAAGAGTGCTGCAATGTAAAGTGCCTTGTGCATTTAAAAACTTGGGGGTATTTGCTCTGGCGTTGGGCCAGTGTGTGTTTGGAACAAATGCCAATCAAGCACGCTCAGATTTGCCTTCCCTTGCTTTCTCCTCAGAAGTCAGAATGGGCTCCATCTGTGACAATATGTTGGGCGATGGATGACTAGGGCTGAAAGGCAACACAAGTTCTTGGGTTCTCACAAACTAGCACTGGCCTGATCTCATAAACTCCCATCCACCTGGGTTCTACCTGAACTTCTGTGGATCTGAGTCTACTTATAAATTGTTTATATTCTCTCCTGACCTGTGGCTGGCTGATAGTGTTATGACAAGCCAATATGTTCATCTTCTTTAGCAAAGGCAGACTTTAAAAACTCAAAAGGAAGCCTTATGTTTGGACTAACTTCCATAAATTAAAAGTGTCCTTTTAAAGGATTTTTTTTTTGAGCAGAAGAAAATTCCCCAGTCTGTATTTTTCTGTCATTTTACCAAAACGTACCTAGGTGACAAGGTTAAAGCAAGCAGAGGAAATCCCTGGCACTTATCATCCACAGGCATTACTGATAAATTGCGTGGTGGAGGAATAAAGGATTACCTTCTGTATTTTTTCATTACACTTTTCTTTTGTTACAGAATACATAAATCCATTGTGGCACAATGTAATATGTATCACCATGCTACACCTGCGGACGCTTCCGAGCGGCTGCCATGTCTGTGCAGTCAGGAATGATAAGTGAACCACCCGTGAATGTTAACGATAGTGATCATTCTGAGGTAACTCGGCTCTCCATCTTCCTTTACAGCCTCCGTGCTGAAGCCAGGGTAGCAAGGTTCACAAGAGGAAAATGAAAATAGCGGCAAAGGGAAGGGGTACGCCCCACGGCCCTTGGGGTGCCTTCATCTCAGTTCCACTGCCACAAGAACACGGGTACTCAAAGGAGAATGAGGCTCTGTCCCAGGACCGTGCACTGGATCAGATCTGACAGCAGCTTCCTTGGGCCAGGCCCACACTCCAGTCCTTCCCCCCAGACAGATGCCACCTTTGTGTCTTGTTCCAAGTCCACAGCACTCCAGGGAAGGGGGACTCGGGGACAGCATTTTGGTTTCCGAGAGACGCATGTATATGACTGATTCTAAAGTATAAGGACACAAAACAGAAGTAGTTCTCAGTGCCTACCTAGGCAACTGTTAACTCATGGTTCTGCTGAATAAATGGAAGTGGAGACTTGCTACCACAATTTTCAGCTTGACCTCCAAACATTGGGGGTTTTGTGCCTCATTTCTTTACATCCACGGTTACTTTATGGGCTTTCTAGAAAGTCTATTGAAATCTTTTAAAGCCACTCTCATCCATGGAGGGCACTGGATCTGAGAAAGAGAAGACAGTGGCTCCTAGTCCTGCCTCCCTTCCTCTGGGTTGTGACCTGTGCAGGGAGATGACCGCAGATGCACAGGTGGATCACACTTGGACCCAGGGTCTTGGCTCCCCTTGTGGACAGGCAGCTTGCTTCTCCAGGGCAGGGCAATCAGGAGCACCAAGCAGAGACAGCTGCCTTGCCACAGCTTGTGGGGTTTACTTTAGAGAGCTGACTAAACGCTGCCGGGACTGCTTCAGTCAATTCAAAGCTAGGTCCTGTCAAGGCTGGAAACCACTGAAAAACGTCCAGGCATTTTAAGAAGCGATTACTCACCTGAGGAATTCAGCTCTGTGCCAGGCAAAGCCACTCAGTTACCACAGCTTTCATACCCACATTAGGCCAATGCAATGAGCATTTTTCTACTAAGTAGCAAACCAAAGGTGACAAAGACACACAGGAAATGGGTACAAAAAGCTTAGATTTTCTGTGCAGGGACAGAGCCAGAGTCAGAACCAAACAGGAGGGCAGCAAACTGGAGAGCACACAGGCTAGCAGTTAAATATCTTTTGGCTGAAACCCTGGTTTCATGGCTAACCAAAATGCTGCCCCTTACCATGAGAGAGGCTCAGCCGTGACTGTGAAGAGGCTGCTTTCTCTTAAGAACTGTCATAAGGGCAAAATACACGATGAACACCAAGTCCTTGACACTAAGGCTGGCAAGTAGTGAAAGAGGTCTCCTAAAATTGGTTCTCTTTCTTCCCTGTGACCCAATGTCATCACCCCAAGAGGCCCAGCAGCCCCTCTCTGCCTCAGCTCTACAGAAGCATTGTCTGGGTGATGGCTGGCAACACCCACTGAACCAAGTGACTGGCAACCCTGAGGCCAGGGCCACATGGTCTGCTGGCTTAGTGGCTGTATCTAGGGGCACTGTCAGCAAGCAGCCACGGGCCTGGGCATCAAACGTCCCTGAACCCAAAGGGAACGTCCTGTGGTCTCGATTTTCAGTTTTCCCTTTTGAAAGCAAACCACAGAATTAAGTATGTCCTACCTTTGCTTGACTCTGACTTTGGATGGGAATGATGGAAGTCAAAAATCATACTGGTAGCTGGACATTAGTGGCTCATGCCTGTGATCCTAGCTACTCAGTAGCTACTCCTAGCTACTGATGTGTACATCATGGTTTGAAGCTAGCCTTGCAGAGAGGTCTGTAAGACTCTTATCTCTAACTAGCAAAAAGCTGTAAGTGGAGCTGTGGCTCAGGTGTTAGGGTGCCAGCCTTGAGTGAAAAAGCGTGGGATAGCACCCAGGTCCTGAGTTCAAGCTCCAGTACCAGCACCAAAAAAAAAAAAAAAAAAAAAAAAGGAAAGAAAATCAGTGGTATTGCAGAGAAATTTGTTAAGATTTAGTCAAAGCTTTTGGATTTGTACACTGCATGTTGTTCACTGTTGACAATTATAAAAGTAGCAGCAGCAACTATTATTACTACTGACCACTTACTATATGCCCAGTGATGTCTTAAGCTTAAATAGTATCCACGTTAACTTGTTCAATCCTAAAACTGGTACAATTACTATACCGTTTTATAGAAATAGAGACTGCTAACATCAGGTAATTTGCCTGAGACCTTTTATTTATTGGGTATCCTCTTTTAGATTCAGAAATCAGCAATATGATCCCTAATCTACATAGCACAGTCTTGTGAGGGAGAAAGGCAAAGAAGCCAACCAACGCTGATAGTTGTCTATGACAAGCACACAAAAGGAGTAAGTTCACACTGTGCCTGAGACACAGGGACACCTCACCCAGCTACTCAAGAGTGACAAGTCAGAGAAGCTTCCTTGTGAGAAGATGTCTCAAACCACACATGTGGTTTAGCTCTATAACAATCCAAGAAAGACAATGGAAACACCACAAGGCAGAAGGGCTCAATAAACTCTAGAATATGATAGCTGGTTTGGGGGGTCCAGCTTTGCCATCATAGATGAACAACACAGTCACTCTGACTTCATTACCACATGAACAAAACGAGGCTGACAATAATTCTTAGATTGTAAGACTGACTCTGAAGTGTTTACTGTACTATCTAGCAAATAATAAACATTTAATAAGCAACAACAACTATAGGCTTTTCTTCATCTATAGAGAGAAGTGATATATAACACGACAATGATAATAGTCAACATTTACTAAACACTAGGTGTACATAATCATCACATCACCTCCCAAAACATAGGCCTATTTTAATAACAGACGATACTGAGAGTCAGGTTAATACACTTATTTAGAGTTATAAAACAAATTAATGGGTTACATGGATGTACCAGATCCTGAAGAAGCCACAGCTTGACCATAGATCTGTGAGACTGTGTAGCCTGTGTCATTTACCTTCTCCATGCTCAGGAGGGAGAAGACTACCAGGAAGTACATCCTCTAGAAGTGAACCAATGACCAACCTGTGAAAAAGGTTCAACTGCCACTGTAACAAATACAGTTCAACTATAAATGTCCCCTCTATCAGACTAGCCATATGACTGAGAAGATATTTTTGAAAAGACCTTGGAGAATGTCATGGTTTCCTGAGTCACAGCCTCTGTTTCCAGAGGTGGGAGAAGGCTGCCAAGAACAGCACTCTTTCTCCAGTGCTGAGCAGTTCACAATAGCCTTGCTGACATACTTCTCTGCTTTCCAACCCGCTCTGGGCCCACTTCCAGATGTGCTCATTCCCTAACATCTCAAGGTAGAAAATAAACACATATAAGGAAGAGAAAGCTTTGTAATAGCTGCAGCATGCCTGCTTTAAGATCAGCCCTTTGGGTATTACTTTATCCATAAGGAGAGCTGATTCTGGTGTGAATGCTATAGTTTGTTTTCCCTTGCACTGACCTTTTTTTTTATTTTTAAAGATCAAAGCGTATTGTGTGAGCATGTGATGTTTGACATTGGACAAAGTACTCTTTTTCAAAACAGACATTTTCCAAAAACATAACTCGCTAGACTAATGGGCAGTGAGAAGCCAAAATGACTGCCCTCCGCCTTCTCCTTGTGTATCTTTGCCAGAGTCCTTGGGACTTGCCAAATCTGGTCATGCCTGCTTAGCTTGCTCGACTGATTGTGCCAGAAAAGAAAATAAGACACAGATGTATTTGAGCTCTTTGAAATGCCAGTAAGAGAGACAGCTAATGGCTTCATTTCGACCCTCCCCTTCCAGCTGGGCACAGGTGGGGGATAATGAGGTCCCTCTCCCTAATCAAACTCAATTATTTACTACTCTATATAACCGCAAAGACATTCACTTTCAGCTCAGAATATAAAACACACCGTGAGCTACTTCTAACCACTGCCATTGGGTATTTATAACAAACTCAAGTGGCTAACAGTTTGCCTTGGCAGGAGCTTAAGTGTGTAAAGTTTTGCAAACTGTTTCTGTTCAAATATGTCCTGCTGAAATGGGGTCCCAGGCGGGGTTCCATAACTGTCAGGTCAGTGAACTGCATAACATCTGAGAATGTATTCACCATGCAGTGCCGACAGGATCTGGAAATCAAACGCTTCGTTCTATCGCAACCTTCTGAGAAGCATCATGGTTTTTTCAACAGCAAGACTGACATGGTATTAATAAACATTACAAGTCACTAGCCTGACATGTACATAGCAGCAGTTGACAGACTCCAACATCAGCTGAGGGGAGAACAGAGGAAATCAAAATGAGACATAGTAACTAAACATGGCCAAAGGGGGTGTATCACATTAGTGTCAGAAATGTGAGGCCTAAACTTTTAGGAGATACAGTAACTAAAGCAACAATCTGGTATAATTTTTGGATACCAAAGTAAATTGATGGCTATCTAAAATGTGGGCTTTTACTGTAGGAACAAAGCATATCCTGGCACGATTTCAACAGACAGACATTCCAGTGAGCAAAACATACATGCTGGGCTTGTCTGACCTTTAAATTCTTAGAAGTATGTAATTAATGTTTTCCATCTTTATTACTTGCTCCAATATTTCTGTCACTTTAAACAGACACAAAGAAAAATCTTTTCTTTTCTCTAGACAGTAGCTGTTGCCAAAAAGGAAATCAAGTCAGATTTACAAATACAAAATTAAACAGGCTGCATATGGTACATTTCCACACACGAGGACAATCTGGACAATGAAAATGTTTGCTAATACAACAGAATGAAAAGAAACAACACACAGTTGGCCCTCTATGACTCGAGCAAACAATAAATAACTAGGATGATTTATACCCATATTGTTAGGCCTGGTTACAAAGAGCACACACACATATCTTTTATTCCAGGCCCCATTTTAGCTCTGTTCCTTACCAAACTGCAACCTTATAATTTACTATAAAATGAGTTGCTTATACAGCCTGAGATATTTGCTATAGACATGAGAGTGAGTATGCCAAATGTTCCTCCTCCTTTTCTTCTTCTCTTGTCCTTTTATAGGTCAAAATGCAATATAACAGAGAAGAGGCTTCAAACTAATGATACCCTTTTCAATAAACATCTAGTCGGGGCTGGGAATATGGCCTAGTGGCAAGAGCACTTGCCTTGTATACATGAAGCCCTGGGTTCAATTCCCCAGCACCACATATATAGAAAATGGCCAGAAGTGGCGCTGTGGCTCAAGTGGCAGGACTGACCAAAAAATAAATAAATAAAATAAACATCTAGTTACTTGGGCATCCTTTGAAGATACCATCAAGAAGGTAAACCAAAACTATAAAAATCCTTTGGAAAAGCCATCAAGGAAGAAATTTGCACAAGTGTAGGACACATCTCTTAAGAAGGCAGCTCACACTTCCCTCTGTGTGGAGCCAAGAGAAGCCAAGGCAGCCCCCAGTACTCTAGGCCTTGATGTCTGTGGTCTCAACCCTTTCCCTCTTAGCTCTTCACTCAAATAGCAAAACCCTATCTGGATCCTATGTGCTTAAAGCATTTGCTTAATTTGCTTAGAACCATTTCCTCCCCATGTTCATCTGCTATATCAAACTTTTTTTTTTGCTGGTCTTGGAGCTTGAACTCAGGGCCTAGGCACTGTCCCTGGGCCTCTTTATGCTCAAGGTGAGTATCCTACCACTTGAGCCACAGAGCCACTTCCAGCTGTTTTGAGTAGTTTGTTGGAGATAACAGTCTCATGGGGACTTTTCTGCCTAGGCTGGTTTCAAACCACAATCTTCAGATCTCAGCCTCCTGAGTAGCTAGGATTATAGGCATGAGCCACTGGCACCCAGGTTGTATTAAACATTGTTAAGGAAAACATAAAATGTCAGAACGCAGTTCCATTGTTCTTACCAACATCTGATCTAGGAGTTTCTGTCTATTCTATCAGCCTCAAAACTTTTCTTTCCTTCTTCTTTCCTTCCTCTTTCTCCTGGTGTGAAACTTAGTGTCAACATGTATAATGTAATAACACCACCACAGTTGCTTTTGTCGTTGCTATTTTTGAACCCCAGAAATTCTGATTGAATTAGCCCTGTGCTGAAGGGTGGAGGAGTGTGACCAGGCCCACGGCATATCCTACCACTTGTCAAGGATCAGCAGGCCTTGGCTTGCTGGTGACTGCTGGCAAGCAGCCCTTCTTCAGAGGTTGGGCACCAACTGAAATTCAGCTCTTTATCTGGCTTTGGGGGCCAGTCAAAACCCCTCTTATTCCTATGATCCCCTTCGTCCCTCTCCCACAGTCCTGAGAGCCATTTTTTTCTCAGTGCTTAGGTTTAAAGTAGTAAGCTATCAGTAACTTAGGGATTCCAGTTTATATACATATTTGCTCTATCCAAAATCAATCAAGAACAGGGATAGCTCAGAATCCACTTGTGGATTTGGCAAGTAGGTAGTTTGCATTAGCAGGCTCCTTATTTGCAAGCTGTTAAAGTAATCTCTTCTCTTTCCTCAAACAGCTCTCCCGTCCAGTGGTATCCTGAGGCCTAAGAGCCTTGGAGGGTAAGGCTAGCTTGACCTAGGCCTGACTGAGGAAGAAAATCAAAAGACAATTCAATTCCAGAAGACAATTTTAACTGCACATTATTTACTCAGAGCATTTTTCCAATAGAAATCCATTTATGTTAATTAGTCTTCTAAAATGTAAATAATTATATGCACAGTAATTCATTATCTTTACATGATGGAATGAAGGGAAATCTTTCTATCTTCTCTTTTTCTCTCTTCTTTTCCTTCCCTCCCTCCTATCCATGCTGGGGACTGAAGAGCCAGTACAAGTCAGGCAAGTATTCAGCACTGACATATCTCCATCACTAAAATGTTCTTTTGTATGAAAAAAAGAAATCTACTTTCTAATTTTTCTGTGATGGCTATGTATACTGTCTAATAAAAAATAACCCAAAGGAAAGTTAAATCTCATTTACATCTTAGTATGAATTATTCAGATTTGATAAATCACTGACAGAAAAACAATGATGTAATAACACTATATATTAGGGTCTAAGCCAAAATTAATTCTCACAGCAGCATCTTCTGAGGTTCAGGGGCCCCCAGGAGTCAACTAATGAATTCACAGGCTAAGCTTCAGTATTTAAAATTTCATTTTAGCTCAATGAAAAAGACATGTGCAGAGATATACATCCAAACCACATATAAATGACATACACATATCATTGACAAAGAGCAAAATGATATATCCATTATTATGTGACATGTATATAAAAATACATGTTATATGTAGATATAGATAGATTAGTAGAGAGATAGAGACATAAGCCACTCCCAGTCTTGCATGGTCTCCGTTCTCTACAGGGCTGAAGAAACACTGAGTGACACTTAGAGAAGAAATACCTAGGAACACACCTGGCCCTCTTCAGACAGATGTGGTAGAAAAAATAAACTTACTGGAATAAGCCAGAGGCTTACAAACAAATCTAGCCCATGTCTTTTGCCTCTGCATTATCTATGGCTATTTTTATACAACATGGCAGGGTTGAGCCACAGAAACTACATGACACACAGCCTAAAATATTTTCTATCTGGCTCTTTATAGAAAAAGTTTGCCAACCCTTGGGATAAGCTGTTGAGATGTGGGGGTTACAGCAGCTAGAGTTATTTAACATCACAACAGACTTCATAAAGGTCAAATCACATCACTGTGAGCTGAACGCAAAAATATTTTGTTAAACTGAGAAAAATAGTGGGGGAACTCTGGGCACTAGGTTTCTGCAGCAAGCTTTCTGATTCCTAAAGAATTTGTCCTCTTTGATACCCAGAATGCACTGCGCACAGGTATCAATCAGGCAGTGGCTCACCTACACATAGCTCAATCAACAATACCAGCAAGTAGGGTAACCTCAACCATCATGGTTTAATGGGAGCAGGAACAGGATGATGGGGTAGGAGGACATAGGCCTTTCAGTCGGTGTGTATATATGTGTTTTAGGGTTATTAAACTGAACTCAGAGCCTCATACTGGCTAGGCAGGAACTCTATCACTTGTGCCATGCTCAAGCCCTTTTTACTTTAGTTATTTTCCAGATAGGGTCTTACTTTTTGCCCAGGTTAGTCTAGACCACAATCCTCCTATTTATGCTTCGTGCATAGTTGAGATAGACATGGACCACTACACCCAACTTCTTATGGGTTGAGATGGGTTCTCATAAACTTTTTGCCTGAGCTGGCTTCAAACCATGATCTTCCCAGTAGTTAGAATGACAGGCTTGTCACCACAGCCAGCTGACTTTCAGTTTTGAAACAGAAAGGTCCTCAACAAACCAGTATGAATTAGTCATGCTAGTAGAAAACATGATGGGACAAAAGGAAAGAAGACTTTTCTAGTAGACAGCATTTGCATTTTGGGGGAAATACACTATAAATCAGTTGGGCCATTAAAATAATGTACTAGTAATTAAAACTACATTTATTGTTTAAAAGGAAAATAATATTGGTAATCATGTTTCCATGAAAATAAAAATCAAAAGACTGAGTTGACAAGTAAAACATTTAACACTAATTAAACTCAACACCATGAATTAAATTTCAGCAAAACATCAGCATTAAAGTTAATTTGTACTTTATTAATTAGCATTATATTATCAAAAACAATGACACAATATTGAACCTAAATTGAAGTTATTTGCCTTAAAAGGACTTCATATATCATTTATGTGTAAGAAAATTCCTATTATCCACATCATATAGGTGGAAAAACTAATACAAAGGTAGAAATCGCCCGAAGTCATGGAGTAGATCCCCAGTGAAGCTGAGACTTGAACCTAGGTTTGGCAAAGTTCACAGCCTAGGCTGCCTAATTGAAGTGCAAGATAGTATGGTGAAGGCTGGAGTGTGGGTGGTTGCCAGGGCCTCAGGCCAGCAGGCAACTTAGTGACTCCTTCTATTCAAGAGGCAGGAGCAGGGAAGAAGTTAAGAGTGTTCAGACACGGTGATTGGCCCAGAGTTTTCCCTGCAGCCCATAGTCACCTAAAAGATTCATTTATTCCTTCTCCTGAAGTCCTATGCTGGGTGCTAAGGGTACACACATGTGTTTGTACCTTCTCAGTCTTCAAGCAGTTTATGGTCTTGTCTATCTTTGAAAATGTCTGATTGTAAGAGAACTAATTTAAAAGTCTAAAAATTTCCAGTGTCTACCACCTGCCTACTTTGCTAACTACCTCGTTCAGTCCAGATGAGCAAGGACCTAATAAAATCTGGGCTACTTGGAGGTTAAATGAGGTCTCTGTACACCTGGCCCTTCATATTGGTAAGTACTAGTTTACTTTTAATTGTCAAACCTGGTTCCCTCTTTCTGCTCAGCCCAGAGTCTTCTCTGTTAGTTTTTATCTCTTCTCTACTGGGAGATGTGAAGAGGAAGGAGAAAAGAAGAGAAAGAACTGTGGCTTTCCTCATGGATTTCCTCTTTAGACAACACTAGACAAGTCCTTGGCAACTCCTAAGGCTCCCTGTCCTGCATTTGCATAAGTATTTTCTAGTTTAGAATATGGATCAGAAAAGTGGGTAAGATTCCTGAACCAAGAACATATACCTAGGACATATGGTCAATCATTTTTTTTTCAGACAACTGAGGAAAAAAAAATAATTTATCAACACTCTCATCCTAACGCTCACATATAAAAATTTCATTTTACCCCATGTTTTCAGAAACATTCCATACATGTCAAACAGACTTTCTTGAACTTTAAAACAGAAAAAAAAAACACCCTAGCTGAGGTGTCTATTTGCGAGTAGGAATCCAGAGATGGGGGTGATTTGGAAGAAAATAGAACATGGAGATTAAAACGGTTGTGAATCCACTGTTACTGCCCTCAGTCTACCTATCCCCAGTAGGCAGAGTGCTCACTGAGACTCTGTGTGGTGTTCAGTGCCTGTCCTGCCCCAACGCACTGTACTGAAAATCACGGCTTTAGAGGCTCTTTCTTAAAAGTACTTTCAGTCCTCTCTAGACAACACCAGATAAATCCTGGTGACTTTATGAAATATATTAATGTTTATGTACTAAAATCTCTTCTAGTTACCTATTAAAGTAAAAATGCAAGAAAAAACTTATTAAAATGCCAATGAATGCATGTTTCCTCTTTTTGCAACGCTGTACTGAAAAGAAAACCTATGCTAAAACCTTGTAATGTTCTGATTGAAAAAGGTGGTTTTATGAATCCTACTGATGGCATTACATATATTGGTGCATCTTTTAAAGGGTTATTTGGCAATAAAAAGGGAGTGTTTTGGGCTTGGGTGTATAGCCTAATGATAGAGCACTTATCTACTGTGAGGCCCTGGGTTTAATTCCCATCATCACAAAAAAAAAAAAAATTAAAGATTCTAATGAAGTTTATTCCCTCTCTAGGGCTGCAATTGTGACTCAGTGGTAGAGTGCCTAGCATGCATGAAACCTGGGTTTCAATTCCTCAGTACCACATAAACAGAAAAAGGTGGAAGTGGCACTGTGGCTCAAGTGATAGAGTGCTAGCCTTGAGCGAAAGAAGCTCAGGAACAATGCCTAGGTCCTGAGTTTGAGCTCCAGGTCCCCCAAAAAGAAGAAGAAGTTTATGTCCTCCAACAAATAATCCTACATAGAAGAAATGATCCTAAGGAAGTTATTCAACAAAAATAAAAGGGACAGGGACACACACACGCACACACACACACACAGATACACAGATACACACAGAGACACACACATACAATGTAATTATAGAACAATTTATTAAAATCCAAACAGGAAACAATCTAAATATTCTGTGATGGGCTTCCATTGTATTCCATCTACTTTTCTGTTAAACTGATCATCACATTTTTATGATTTGACAATTGTCTTCTCACTAGACAGTAATTTCCATGAGGGAAGAGTTATCACTATCTAGATCTGGAGTACAAAATAAATTGTAAGAATTAGGATCAAATATTAAAAGAAGGGGCTGGGGATATGGCCTAGTGGCAAGAGCGCTTGCCTCGTATACTTGAAGCCCTGGGTTCGATTCCCCAGCACCACATATACAGAAAATGGCCAGAAGTGGCGCTGTGACTCAAGTGGCAGAGTGCTAGCCTTGAGCAAAAAGAAGCCAGGGACAGTGCTCAGTCCCTGAGTCCAAGGCCCAGGACTGGCAAAAAAATAAAATAAATTAAAAAAAATATTAAAAGAAAAAACTTCTAAAAAATCAAATATTGAAATACTTATAATATAATGTTAAGTAAAAATAATGTAAAAAGTATAGGTACCTGGTGTCATTCCTTGGCTCAAGGGTTCATTGACCAAAAATACTCATATATAATATGTAGCACAACCTCATTCTTATAAAAATCTCAAACAAAAGCAATCAGTTTTAAATGGGCAAGAATAAGTCCTCTAATGAAATCCCTCTTTAGAACAGTGAATTTGCTGCTTTCTAACAGCAGGGGGTGCCAAAGGGATCACTATTGTTCCCAGGAGATGGCTTGAAAGGGACTAAAGAGGCCTAGGTATGAAAAGCATAGAAGCAGCCTGGGTGCATAGCCTCACCTTTACTCACAGAGATTCGGCAGCTATGTGGACCCAAATGGACAAAAATTAAATTTTTGTCTTCACTTCTGATGGCTAGTATTTTCTTGAATTATAAGTAGAGATAACAAATAACTTGAGTATTCCTAGTGCTGGTGGCTGTCATTAATAAATATCCTAGCAAACACCACAGCACATTAAGGTTGACATGGGTTTCTTAAATAGAATTACATTTTTTTAAATTGGTATTATTAAGGTGATGCACAGAGGGGTTACTGTTTCATAAGTCAGGTACTGAGAACATTTCTTTTTGGTCAATGTCATACCTTCCTTTGCTTCTTAAATAGTATTTACACACATCACCACAACAGACTTCAGAAGTTACGATTAGAGGGCTGGGGATATGGCCTAGTGGCAAGAGTGCTTGCCTCGTATACTTGAAGCCCTGGGTTCAATTCCCCAGCACCACATATACAGAAAATGGCCACAAGTGGCGCTGTGGCTCAAGTGGCAGAGTGCTAGCCTTGAGCAAAAAGAAGCCAGGGACAGTGCTCAGGCCCTGAGTCCAAGCCCCAGGATTGGCCAAAAAAAAAGGGGGGGGGGGGCTGGGAATATGGCCTAGTGGCAAGAGTGCTTGCCTCATATACATGAGGCCCTGGGTTTGATTCCTCAGCACCACATATACAGAAAATGGCCAGAAGTGGCGCTGTGGCTCAAGTAGCAGAGTGCTAGCCTTGAGCAAAAAGAAGCCAGGGACAGTGCTCAGGCCCTGAGTTCACGGCCTAGGACTGCCCAAAAAAAAAAAAAGTTACAATTAGGTCTACAGCTGAGCCTTGTTATTAAATCTAAAGCTAAACATGTTACTTTGTGAATTAAAATAACAGAATTCTTTTCTTTTCCAGCAAATTTTATGTTATGCACTAACATACACTTCTCTGTTGAAGGGCTTTCCTAGACTGCCAAAGGCACAGAGAAGGTTAAGAACATCTGCTCAGTCCAAAGGAAGGCAACTAAGGAAAAACCAAGTTGCATCTGAGCAAAGTTGTAAAGTATCTAAGTCACAAGTGGCTGCAATGCACATTTTTGTTTATTTTGGATTCCTTAAAGTGAACAAGGCAAATGGAGATTTACTTTTGCAGGCTCCAAGTGAACTAAAGCTTTCAAGGCCAATGTGGAGACATGTTCAAAGATCTACCTTATCCAATGTTAATGCAAAGCAGGCCCTATGCAATATAGGTGAGGAGACATGAAGTAATAATGCAAATGTAGTCCTCAGCATCCTTCTGAAAATAATCATTGTAGGACTCTCTAGATAACAGACAACATTCATTTAATGAACAAAACTAAGATCAGATCTGCAAGGCTCAAAGGCAGGGATCAGATGCTGATATTATTAAGTCAGTACTCACATTCGAACAAAGAGTGACTCTTTGGATGTCAGACCAGGAGATGAATACTTTTCAACCAGGGCCAGAGTACTGAAGCCAAACTTATGAATGGGCTCATTGGAATCCAGCGGGGGGAAATCGGTGTCTACTTCCCCATCGTCCTCAGCAATATGCAGGCAGTAGGCACTGACATTGTCACTGAAAGGAAAACCAAAAAGGTAGGTGAGTATTAAGGTAGGGAGAACATGAACAGATCAAAGGGTATAGTGTACAGCAAACAAACTGGTGACACTTGCAAGTTTTTACTCCAGGTCTATGATGCAGCAGTTAGAATTCTCAAATCCTACTTCATCTGATAGGGAGAAAACACGTGGCAATGCAAAGGGGAAAAACAACGTGAGAGGAGAGGTGCCATACTTAATCTTTCAACAGTTACTGGGTGCCTGATGTGAGTAAAGCATAGAATTCAAACCCTGAGATCAAGACGAGATTTAGTATAAGCCCTAAAGAAAGTTTATGGGTTAGAAGGGGAAAAAGTAAGTACCACCCTAACTGTAACTAGATATAAACACAAATAGAGGGTAGGATTAAGACATAACCTATTTTGTAGGTCAGGGGAAGTACACAAGGTAACTAGGACCATCCAGATAGTTCTCCTTTCCTTAATAAGTAACTAACTCGCAGGACCTGACTCCAAACACTATGGACCTGGAGCAGAGTAACAGCAAATGGCCAGCTTTATCCTGAGGCAGACCCTACTATCTCTGGGAATTTCCCATGTCTGCAGAAGTCAGGTAGTCCTCCCGAATCCCAACCTTGCCCAGGTTAGAACCAACACATGGCCTCCTCTCCAGCCTAGGAAGAAGTAAACTTTCCATTTGTTCAAGAAGAATGGAAGCTGGCGCTGGTGGCTCATGCCTGTAATCCTAGCTACTCAGGAGGCTGAGACCTGAGGATTGCACTTGGAAGCCAGTGGGAACAGGAAAATCTGTGAGACTCTTTTTTGTGTTGATTTGTTGGTTGTGGGGCTTGAACTGGAGGCCCAGGTGCTAGCCCTGGGCTCTTTTTGCTCAAAGCTAGCACTCCACCACTTTGAATCAGTCACTTCTAGTTTCCTAGTGGTAAATTGGAGATATGAGTCTCAAGGACTTTCTTGCCTGGGTTGGCTTTAAACTGTTATCCTCAGATCTCAGCCTCTTGAGTAGCTAGGATTACAGGCATGAGCCACCAGTGCCCAGTGTCTGTGAGACACTTTATCTCCAATAAACTACTTCAGTACCAAAGTGGCATTGTGGCTCAAGTGGTAGAGTGCTGCCTTGAGCAAAAGAAGCTCAGGGATAGAGCCCAGGCCCCGAGTTTAAGCTCTGAACTGGTGCAAAAAAAAAAAAAGGAAAAGAAAAGGAAAAAAGAATGGGAGACTATACTAACACAGACAATTCAAAACTGAATTGAGGTAAAAATATTAAGATACTCTGCCCCAAAGCTGATGTGTGAAACTGCAAATCCACTAGCATTCAGAAGCATGCTGGCTTTCAGAAGCATAATCTAATAGTTCACAAGGCAATAGAATTCTAAATTCTGTAGTTTAAATTTGGAGTTTTAATTACATGATTGATGCTTACATTAATTAATTGCAAAGTGTATGCTAATTGTTTAATTGGTTGCTTGATCTATATAGATCATTTTTTGAATTAAATGAGTTGATTTACAAAGTTTATTGATTGGATGTGACAATGAATTATTTCACTGACTACCTGATTTGCAATTTTCCCAATTAATTCACAAATCTTTAGCTGCAACTCTGCTTATTGGGAGAGAGCCTACTTCAGGTGATCTATACTCAGTGATTCTGTCAGGACTAAGAGATATTTATTATATAAAACAGGTAATCGGGACAGATTAAAATTAATGGAAACTGTAAATTTCCTAAATGGATGGATAATAAGAAAGTAATCTGGCTATGTTTGTCACTATAAATTTCATGTCTGCAGTGTTGTTAAGAAATTTAAATTCATCTCTGAATGGTATGAGGAAGTTTTGGGTCTTTGCATCAGGTTATCAGTTTTGCCACAAAGCAAATGCAGAAGCAGAAGCAGCATTTTAAATGAGGAAAATGTCATGAACTTTTCAGTCAGAACAACCTATTTCTCAAGTCCATAGCTCATGTGCCATGGGCTTTCAGAAAAAAAACCTTTACCTTGAGTTTGTTTCCACATCTGTAAAGATGTTGGAATCACCTAATTCAGGAGTTATAAACATGAGATGAAATAATGTATGTGATAACTAGCACACAGTGGAAGTTTAAAAATAAATGCCAAAGTAACTATAGTAACAAAGCCAGATGGAAACTCACTTTCACTGATAGGTCAGTATTTAAACTCTGGACTCACTGTGGAGCAATATAGCAACAATGAACCTACCTAGCTTGTTCCACATGTACACATCTGTAACTGAAGTTTACATGTTCACTGTGCTCTAGCTTTAGAGATGCTGAGTTTAGGATTTTATGAACAGGCAGACATTGATGGGGCAAGCAATAGACAGCACAGATTATTTATTGCCATGTAAATCAACCTGAGAAATGTCTATGATTCTCCAGCACCACGGAGGTTCAAGGGCAAATAATAAGTCTATTGATCAAAGCAGAAAGCCAAACATTGATATCAGAAGAATTCTGCTTTGATTGTCATGGGATGCTCCCAAGTTCCCTGAAAACAATTTCAACAAATGCCACAGGCTCAGATCTGAGAGCAGACCAAAGGGTTCTCGGTTAAATGATATTATATTCTCTAGTTCTTAAGTATGAGGTGTGAAACCATTTATTCAAAGAACATCTGCAAAGTGTTTACCCTGTGCTGCAGTCTGTCCTGAGCACTGGGAACACAGTGAGGAAGAGTGATTCCTGCTGTATTACACAAGACTAATGGAAGTCCTTTCTGGGTCATCAGTAAAGTTTAGCAGCAAACAGTGCTTCAACCCCTTAATTGAATATCTGAGGAGTTAATGACTAACATTCCATATCCTATACATTGGTTCCTTTGTGCCTTCATAAATGAATCATTAGTAAAAGAAGCCACCGTAGTATTTCAACTTGTAAAACTGCTCAGGACTCCAAATGAGTACTTATTCAATACTACAGTGTCATTAGCTATATTTATTAAGCACTGTGAAACAGACACTGTGCAAAGAGGAATAGATGCGTTAAGTTCCCTGAATCATCACATCAACTATGTGAAAGTCAGTTATTATTTCCATTTTATAAATTTAAAAACTGAGGCTCATTAGGGTTAACTGGATTGCTCAATATTAGATGGCATGCAAATGACAGCGCTGAGCATCAAACCAAGACAGTCAAGACCCTCACTCTTGGCTCTCACCCATCCCTCTGCAGAAGTTATGCTATGTCAATACTTCCCAAGGAAACACATAGTTCATAGGATATGCTAGATTTGGCATCTGATAAGAAGAAAGCTGTAGCATATTATTTATTTAAAAATTAGGGTCTTAGCCAGGTGTTGGTTGTTCATGCCTGTAATTCTAGCTACTCAGGAGGCAGAGATCTGAAGAATTGTGGTTTAAAGTCAATTAGGAGACCTTGACTAAGCACCAAAAAAGTTGGAAATGGAGCCATGGCTCGATTGATAAGAGTTTTAGCCTTGAGCAAAAAAGCTAAGAGACAGGACCCAGACCCCCAAGTCAAGCCCCAGGACTGGCTGTCACACACACAAAAAAATTTGGGTCTTATATTTATTTCAACCTCCTCACTTGTATACAAAAGAAGAATAATGAATTCATAATTACCCAATTAAATGGACAAAGCCAGTACAAGAGGGCTCAGGTCTCATTTCTTTTGTTCCTTACTTAAGTATTTGATAAAATCAGATGTTGGTGACAGTTTAATATGGAGAGAAAAAGGGGAGCTCCAGTCCCTACACCAAGAAATCTTCAAATACTGACACCTGGAACTTACAACACAAGGACCTGCCCTATGACATTTAGTGTCAAAAACAGGGTTTTGTGCTGTAATATCTGGTTTTAATGCTAACTCAACAATTAATGAGCTGTGATCAACCTAGTTCCATTTTCTTATATGAAAAAATACAAAAACAAACAAAAACACATACACTTTCCTCAATTTCCCTAGAAGAATAGTAAGAGTCTCCTTTCCAGTTTTTCGGGTTTTTTTGTCGGTTGTGGGGCACTGTCCTTGAGCTCTTTAGCTCAAGGCTAGCCCTCTACAACTTGAGCCACAGAGCCACTTCTAGTTTTCTGGTAGCTAATTGGAGATAAGAGTCTCACGGACTTTCCTGAACCATGATCCTCAGACCTAAGCCTCCTGAGTAGCTGGATTACAGGTGTGAGCCACCTGTGCCCAGCTCCTTTCTAGTTTTATAGGACTTGGTCAATGATTTTGCACATCACGTGTCACACTGCCTTTTTCCTACATACACATCTAGATTCTCCTAAAGAGCATGAATTCTCCTATTATCTCTTCATGCTTACTGAAGTATAAAATGGCTGCCACTTGAAGGTACTTAACAAATATTTGTTAAATGAATGAGTATATGAATATGTAGACTGGGTTACCATGGAAAACCATGAAGGCTATTATTAATAAGGTATATGTTAAGGAGATGAGAGGAAGTAGCAAGCATTCCTTTTTCTTGTTTGTCACTGTGATTATCTATTAACCCAATGAGACTTTCTAGTCACTGCAATGCACCGTAGAGTACTCAAGGCATGGGGAGAAGGCAGCACTAGAGAGGTGAAGAGGGAAGGGACACTATTCAACCTGGTAAAATAGGACTACTAGCATCATCCTTTATAATAAGTGAAAACCATGGAGAAATGATTACAACTACATAATAAATTTTCAGTAGTATAAACATCAGACTATAAATAAATGTACCATAGGTTTGCAAAGAGTATATATTTAACTCACATGTACATTTTTTCTTTCTAATTTTCTACATTTTCCCAATATATTAAGAGGTTGCTTAACTTTCATTTTCCTTTCCTTATGAAGTATTTACTTTTGATGAGGAAAATGCAAGTTCATTGTACATGGTATAGAAATATGAAGCATTACAAGGGCAGGAGGAAATCTCAGCCCACTCCACAGAGAGACCTGGATACATGAACTTTGCCTGCCTCTCCTACATCCTCACTCCTAATCATTGCCTCTACCAAGTTCTGCAGTGACAGAAGGAACAACTGTACCGATTATATAAGAATATCTGAAGGACTAGTAACTTTATTGATTGCATGAAAATGGATTTCCATATTGCCACCATTTCTTCTCCAATTCTTAAATAACTCACCACAGAGAGAATGAATGATCAGATTCATAAACAAGATCAGAAGAGGCTTAATTTTAGAGCTGAGTCAGTATGGAAAAGGGTAGTTCCTTCTATAGACCAGGTGCCCACAAAAGGACTGATGGGTGGACACTGAGTGGGTACAAGATGAAGCATGTGGGCCAGACTGCCTGGTGGGGGGATGGGGACAGCCAGCGGAAGCACCCTATAATAACTGTAGTATACTTGTTTCATCAAACAATGGTTTCATTCGAAAAAGGTATTTTATTGAATTGTTGACCAAACTCATTTGGGTGGTTTTATGAAGTGACAGAGCCCATATGCAGTCCATATACAGATGGTCCTTAATGCATATATGAAAATTAGAGCGCATTCCAGGAAACAACTCAGATTTTACCAAACGTAATCTGGCACATTCAATTTACACACACAAAATTTCACTCATGTTTGGAATATTCAAAACACACTTAAGCATTCATTCATGTATATTTGTTTCATTGTTGGTTATAATGACACACCTAAAAAACACCAGGTCTTATAATGTCCAGGAGCCTCCTTTACTTGGACTTTGGTATACATTGTAATAACAGTGATGTTAAAAGTGTGTTGGTTCTGGGCACCCGTGGCTAACACCTGTAAATCCTAGCTACTTAGGAAGCTGAAATCTGAAGATTGTGGTTCAAAATCAGCCGGGGCAGGGGCTGGGGATATGGCCTAGTGGCAAGAGCGCTTGCCTCGTATACATGAAGCCCTTGGTTCGATTTCCCAGCACCACATATACAGAAAATGGCCAGAAGTGGCGCTGTGGCTCAAGTGGCAGAGTGCTAGCCTTGAGCAAAAGGAAGCCAGGGACAGTGCTCAGGCCCTGAGTCCAAGGCCCAGGACTGGCACAAAAACAAACAAACAAACAAAATCAGCCGGGGCAGGAAAGTCCTAAAAGATGGAAGTGGAATTGTAGCTCAAGTGGTAGAGTGCCAGCCTTGAACAAAAAAAGCAAATAGGTAGCATCCAGGCCCTGAGTTTAAGCCCCAGAATTAGTGGAAACGCATGCATGCACACACACACACACACACACACACACACACACACACACACACACACACAGTCAGTTGTTAGTAAGAAGGGTGTGGAGAAGTGTGGAGAGCTCAGAGGTTCATCTTGCTGAAGTCACACAAAAACAATTTTAAGACTGTTAAGAATTCCTTTTCTTCAAAATCCCCATAAAATGGGGAATAAAAATTGACAAATAACACTATAAAGTTTATCAAGCCACAGCAACCTCATACCAAAACAGTTAAACTAAATTTTCTGGTAGAGAAGTTTTACAGAGAAAATGTTCACTAATTTCTACTGGAAACAAAACCTTTGTATTGCTCTGAGTTTCTTTTTAAAAGGATAGCTTCTATTGTAATGGCATCATAGTCATATTCTGAGGACTGGCATTTGAATTCAGAGCTTCCTGTTTGCTAGGAATCACTCTTTCACTTGAGACCCCTCCATCTTGCTTTAGTTATTGTTTTCTTAGATAGTGTTTCATGGTTTTCCTCACAGCCAACCTTGAACTATGATCTTCCTACCTATACCTACTACTGCAGGTGCAATGATTATACACATGCACCACCCTTATATCTTCATGATAACACATAATGACGCACACCTGGTTCATTTTGTTTAGATGGAGGTATCATCAACTTTTTTCCCAGGCTAGCTGTGAACTGTGATGTTCTCTATCTCTGCCTTTCAAGTAGTTTGAATTACAGATGTGCACGACCATGTCCAGCAAATACCTTTTACTTCTATATTCATCATGTTCATTATAAAGTTGTTTGTCTTATACATGCGGGACAATTTGTATTAAGTTTTAATATTCTTTTTTGCCAATTCCATCATTTCTGGAAGTCATGATGTTCCATAATTCACTTAGCAGAATTATAGATTTCAAACACTCATGAGGAGCTTGGAATATGGCCTAGTGGTAGAGTGCTTGCCTCGTATACATGAATCCCTGGGTTCGATTCCTCAGCACCACATATATAGAAAAAAGCTGAAAGTGGTGCTGTGACTCAAGTGGCAGAGTGCTAGCTTTGATCAAAAAGAAGCCAGGGACAGTGCTCAGGCCCTGAGTTCAAGCCCCAGGACTAGCAAAAAAAAAAAAAAAAAAGAAAGAAAACCTCATAAATCCCTTTATAAACATACATTCTCAATCCTACTACCAGAGGGAGCTTTCAGAAACAAATGTGGGACTGTCACCATGCTTAAAGCCTTTCACGATTTTTAAATTTACCTTAAGACCACTGAAAGTACCTAGCTTCCACAGCACCTTCCATTGTACTTTGTCTTGCCTTCCCTGTGGCCTCACACCATTCCAGAACACAAGCGTTTGGCTCCAGCCACACCTACTGCTTAAATTCCCTCAGCTGGTCACATGCTCGTTTCCCATTACTGTTTGTGTAGCCCATCAGCCTGGAGCCTCTGTTCCTAGGGGCTCATGTCATTGAGATACACCAAGTACCATTTCTATTCTATCAGGTTTCCCTGCCACTCCCACTCAATCCAGGCCGAACCAGAAAAACCCTCTCTGTGGTCCTATAAGCACTCTGGATATCCATTGTTCTAGAAGTTTCAATGACACTGCAGCCAAGGAAGGATGACTAGATATCTGTCTCAACCATTAGCCTGGACCCTGAGGCCAGAAATGTCTATGACTCTGTATCCCCGAGCCTAGCATAGTGTGGGAGATGGTGTGTACAACATGTAATGCTTTGTGGAATGAAGGGAGTGAGGGATAGAATATTTGAAGGAACGAGGAAAAACTAGGGAAGAAGTATCCTAGATGACTAGTGTCTGATGCTTCTCATGACAAGAGCCTCATTTCTCAGTAAAGAATAGAATAGTTATTAAGAGCAAGGGAAACAGAGACAGACCTAGGTTGAATTCTGAACTTGAACTTGTTTTTATTTTTTTAATTTCAAAAAAATTCGAATTTGCAAGATCTGTTGCTTGGTTGATTTTCTTTCTTTCCTATGACACTTGTTAAGAAAGTATTTAATCGCTCCTAAAAAAAATGTCATCTATGACATACAAAGCTGATACAAGGAATAAGATAATACAATTAATGTGCCTAGCATGTTTGTGACACACAATGGGCACTCCAGTACATTTTTTTGGTGCTGGTCCTGGGGCTTGAACTCAGAGCCTGGGCACTGTCCCTGAGCTTTTTTGCTCAAGGGTAGAGCTTTATCAGTTGAGCCACAGCTCCACTTAGGGATTTTTGGTGGTTCACTGGAGATAACAGTCCTATCAGGGTTTCCTGACAAGGCTGGCTTGGAATCATGATCCTCAGATCTTAGCTTTCTGAGTAGCTAGGATTACAAGCATGAGCCACCAGCACAAGGCTCCCACTGCTTTATCTCCCAATCCATCACCTAGCAATGGTGACTCTAGCAGTTATATACTGGGTCTTCTTTCTATGAAAAGTAAGAACATGAGCAGGCTGAGAATGTCCAGCTTGGTGGGTTTTACTGGTATAGGTCTGTGCATAGTCTGAAATCTGCCTCAGCAGGCACTTGGCAAAAAGTATCCCTGGAAGGGCAAGGGTGGCTCATCTCAGACCAGATCTCTGAATGTTCCCATGCTCTCTCATCCATTCCACAGATTATTTACTACCCTGTGTTAGGGACTGGAGAATACAAGTCATAAAACTGACATGGTCCAGACACAAACCCACATCTATGCAACTACTCCCAAGCCTTCTCTTAGATATCTTTTGAGTAATCTCAGCCTTCATTACATCCAAAACCAAACTCTTCATTAACCCTAGTCTGAGCCTATTTTCTAGCACATCATATCCACATAGCTCTTCAGTGTTCAGTTTTAGGCTCTTCTTTCTTTTCACTCATCCATGAGGTAGGCTTCAATGTACATGCAGCCCTCCCCATTCATATTACCAGCTGATTTCTCTTTTCTCCTCTGAACTCCAAACAAATATGAGTATTCAAAACATCCCTTTAGATATAGCAAAGCCATCTCAAATTAACAGGCAGAAAACAGAATCCATGCTGGCCTTGCCTGTTCATACTCCAAAAGCCAATAAAAGTTGATTTTGCAGAGGCTCCTTATTTCAATGAAGGGCACAACAAAGCATAAAGACATGCAAGTTAAACGACAGGGAAACATCTTGGAGCCACTCTTCTCCCATGCTTGACATACTTAATGCATCCTTATCCTGTGAGTTTTACCTCTCAAACATTTCCAGAATCTTCCCACTTCTAGTCCCCATGGTCCCCCTTAACACCTCTCAGTCTTATGCCATTTTGTTTCCTTTGCTCTTCTCTGTGTTTCAGTCCAGCTGGCCTTCCTTCCTGCCAGGCTACAGTAAGCTTCTTTCTGTCATGCGGTTTCAGCTGCCAGAATACTCCACCCAAATGTCTCTGGTCATTTTCTTAAGAAATGTCTCTCTGGCTCTCATAATGGCATTCCTTAATTTCAGAGTACTTAAAACACACACACACACACACACACACACACACACACACACACACACACACACACGCATGCGTGCCCACGCATGTGCCAGTCCTGGGAATTAAGCTGAGTACTGTCCCTGAGTTACCACTCTTCCACCACTTGAGTCACAGCTCCACTTCAGTTTTTTGGGTTTTTTTTTTGCTGGTTAATTGAAGGTTAAGAGTTTAATGGACTTTCCTGCCCAGGCCGGCTTTGAACCAAGATCCTGAGATCTCAGCCTCCTGAATAGCTAGGATTACAGGTGTAAGCTATTGGTATCTGACAATTTAACACCATTTTAAAATAAACATTATGTAGGTTAATTATTTTAATTAATTTTAGTTATTTGTCCACCTCCCACACTAGATGCTGAAATTCCACTAAGTACCGTACACCCAGCAAAATGCCTGGGATATAAAAAATACTCAATAAATATTTGTAGGATGCATGAATGAATACAGATGATAAGTGAAATGAGCCAGTTACAAAGCTCTATTACATTTGATAATTTCTCCTTCCCCAACTGTAAATATTTTGAGTGAAGCAACAGCATTTATCTCTTCCATTTTAACCTCTATAACTAGGACCTTGGGTCTCCAAAAGTATTTGCTGAAGGAATAGAGGAATGTGAAACTATAGAGACAATAAATACATCAGTAGCATATGTACCACATTTTTTTGATCCATTCATCTACTGAGGGATATCTGGATTGGTCCTATATTTTAGAGATGGTAAATTGTGCTGTGATGAACACAGTTGTGCTGGTAGCTCTAATGTGGTCTTGTTTATAATCTTTTGGGTAGATGCCCGTAAGTGGGGTTGCTAGGTCATAGGGGAGCTCTATGTTTAGCCTTTTGAGGAATCTCCACACTGCTTTCCAGAGTGGTTGAACAAGTTTACACTCCTACCAACAGTGTAGTAGGGTTCCCTTTTGGTCACATCCTGGACATCATCTGTTATTAGTTTTCTTGATAATGGTCATTCTTACTGGAGTAAGGTGGAATCTCAATGTTGTTTTGATTTGCATTTCTTTTATGGCCAGTGATGTTGAGCACTTCTTCATGTGCTTCTTGGCCATTCGCATATCCTCTTCAGAGAAGTCTCTAAGTCTTTAGCCCGTTTATTAAGGGGACAGTTGTTTCTTTGAGGATTTGTTTGGGGGAACTTAATTTTTATTAAGTGAAGTGATCCAGACTCAAAGAAACATGAGACCCTATGGTTTCCCTCAATGGTAATAATTAGTACACATCTAGGATAGTCCTAGCAGAAGATCACAATAGCTCAATAGCTAGTACATATGACACATGAGATGATGCTAAGTGAAATGAACTCTAAGATATGGAAATAAGTGGTTTATCATTGTTGCTATTATTTTTAACATGCCATGTAAAATTATGCCTTTTTCTTTTGTCTTTCTTCCCCATGGTTTTACACCTGATGTCATTGTAACTGATTTTGGTACCCTGGATATTGTATATACGTTTATTGGAACTAGGGAAGGGAAGGGTAACATCAAAATGGAGAGACAAGGGGTAAAAGGTGAACCAATACAACAGCAATACTTACAAGACAATATGCTGTAAACCAACTGTACAACTGGGGAGGGGGGATGAGGGAGGACGTAACAAATTTGATTAAAAATGTACTCACTGCCTTACGTATGAAACTGTAACCCCTTCTGTACACCACTTTGACAATAAATAAATTAATTTAAAAAAATTTTAAAAACCATCTAAGTAGTGGCCAGAGGTGAGGGAGAGGAACAATAGCCAGAGCACAGAACTTTGGAGAAAAGAGGAAAGGCATTCCTAATTAGAAAACAGCAAACATGGAGAGGGTCTTGTTGCCAGCTAAAGAAGATAAAGGCTCGGATACACCAAGTGAAGCTGGGAGTTGTCAGAGGGGAGGGACCACTTAGGCTGCATTATTTAGGCGAGTGTTTCTTAATGATGACTCCAAGGACCATAAAATAGAAACAAGCAGTGAGCTAGGAAGGACAGAAGACTAGATACAGGTGTCTATGCAGGCAGTGCAATAGGGAACTATGAGGAACACAAGAAAGAATCATGATAGCAAAGGTGTCTAGAAACACACTATATTCCTAAATGCTGTCATGTCATGAGCTCATGGGGCCCTGAAGTATCACAGCACAATAGAATCTTGGGATATTAAGAAAGGGATAAATTATGCTACTATCGCCGAATACCACTAGTATTGATTGTAGTAAAAGCTGGCTAATGTTACAGTTTTCAATAGCAGTAGAAATGAATGTTTTTAATGGGTTGGTTTTTGAGACAGAATCTTGGTATGTAATTCAGGTGGGTCTGGATGGAACTTGCTACGTATCCCAGGCTGGACTTGCCTCTACCTCCCAAGTGCTGAAATTATAGGCATGTCCACCAGAGCTAGTAAAAAACATTCATTGAGCATTTGCTATATATTTTTTCATTTTACTCATGACAATCTTATTAGTTTCCATCTCACTTCATTCATAAAACACCATATTACATAAAATTTAAGTAATTTATTCAAGACTACTTTACTGCAATGTTACAAGAGATATAACACCAATGCATCCCTCAATTTTAACCACTATGTTATACTCAGAGATGACAGACCAAGCTGGAACAGTGGTTCATGCCAGTAATCCTAGTTACTCAAGACATTGAGCTTAGAAGAATGCCAGTTCAAGGCTAATCTGGGCAAAAAGCTGAAAACAAACCTTCTCAATTAATAGCTGGGAGCGTTAGTATGTGCCTATTATTTCAGCTACAGGGGGGAATGAGACTGAGAGGATCACAGTTCTAGAATAGCCTGGACAAAGAAAAGTCCACAAGAATATTTAAACAGAAGAAGCTAAGAATGAGTGTGTGCACGGGTTATTGGAGCGATAGTGAGAAGGATAAAATAGGAGGATCTCAGTCCAAGTATGGACCTGGGAAAAAAGTATCTCAAAATAACTAGTGCAAAAATGAGTGGAGGCTTAGGTGGTAGAGTGCCTGCCAAGCAAAACTGAGTTCAAGTCCCAGTGCTAAACGGACTTGAAAAATCATTCAAATGAAGTTAAGATGCTTAATACAGCTATCTGTAAAACCCATGAATTTTCTCCAAGGACTCCAGATAACTGGAGTTACATTAGAATGAATTAACTCCACTACAGAATGGTGATCTCCACTGCATGCTATCCCATATCTTGGTATATATTACACTATCCCATATAGTAGTCATAACGCACAAGTGGCTACTGAGCACTTTTGGAATGCGGTTAGTCTGCGTTGAAATATACTGTAAAAGGCAAACATGCTGGGCACCAGTGGCTCATGCCTATAATTGTAGCTACTCAGGAGGCTGAGATCTGAGAATCATAGTTTGAAGCCAAAAAAAAGTCTAGGCGACTCTATTTCCAATTAACCAGCAACAAAACAAAACAACAACAACAACAACAAAAAACCCTGAAGGTGTAGCTGAAGGTATATTGAAGGTGTTGCTCAAGTGGTAAAACACCAGCTCTGTGAGTAAAAAGGCTAAGCAAGAGCATGAAGCCCTGACTTTAAGCAGAGTACCAGCACAAAATCAAAACCAAAACACTGTCAATTATTAAAGATTTATAACCAAAACATCTATCTATCCAAATATATAAAACATGTAAAATATCAAATATATTTGATATTATATATAAAATATTAGTTATATTATATACTTAATGTTTATATTTAATACAACTACAAAATATTAAACACAGTTTTATTTAATAGATTATAGATTATATATGTGGAAATAATATTACTTTGGATATAATGCTACAAAGTGACTATTGGAAAATTTAAAATTACAAATAGGCATGACATTTGCAGCTTGTATTATATTCTGACAACCCTGCTCTACAGCCTGAAAGTTCCACAACACTCCACTTCTGTTTTTAGTTTAAGGTAAACACTTCTGGCTCTTAGTAGCTCACCTATCAGTAGCCTGATAAACAACAACAGAAGCTGAGAAACCTGAGAAATTGTGTTGAATGCCTAAGGGACAACTGAAAGGAAGAAGGTAAGAAAGAGCCATTTTAGTGTATGAGAGAGTCATAATACATGACTAAAGTTTCCGCACAAAAAATGAGAAGAGTCAAAATTACCCTTGAAAGTCCCTTAAATTATCTATGAAGGCAAGTATATGTGGTTTTGTGTGAAGAGGAAGTGTATATCTCAAGTTCATGACAGGGTAAAACCTCACTGAATTTTACATTTCTCTCACAAGTGAATGTTACTCAAAAGATATTGTTTCATTTTTGAATTTAATGGAGAAGTATAAATTAAGGAATGTTTTTAAAAATCTTACAGGTCAGGAAAAGGCCCACAGAAATACTCAGCTATCTTTGACATTAAGTGCAAAGGCAATTTAATGGAAAAAAAATAGTCTTCAACAAATGATGTTGGAACAAGCAGATATCCACATATAAAAATGTGAAATTTAGACACAAACCTTCTATCGTTCCCCCAAAGAAACTCTAGATTGTAGGCCCCAACTGTGTGGTAGATCAAACCCATGGCCTCTTTCTTCACATGTGCTGAGTAGCACTCTATCAATGAGCTACATCCCCAACCCAGAATCATGGATCTAAATATAAAACAAAAAATTATAAAACTTCTAAAACATAATATTTAAAAATTTTTAAGTGATCTAGATATTTTTGTTATTGTTTCTGAGACAGAATCAGACTGGCCTCAAACTCACTAATTTCCTGCCTCCATCTCCCAAATGTTGGGATTACAGGGTGTACCACTATGCTCTACTGGTAATGATACCATGAAAATATTACAAGAAGGAGTAGTGGAAACACTAGGGGATAGGTCAAAACTGCCTAAATAAAGATCCAGAATAATAACAAATCAAAGAAAGACTGGATAAATGGATTGCATCAAAGTGACGAGTTTCTGTGTGGCAAAGGACATAGCTAGCAAGATAAACAGAAAGCCCACAGAATGGGAGAACATTTTTACATCAGAGAAGCTCCTTGTACCTAAAATATACTTACAGCTCAAAGAAGTAACCTCCCCCCAAATAAACAAACCCTCAAAGAAACAGTAACCCAATTAATAAATGGGCTAAAGACATGAAGAGAGACTTCTCAGAATAAGTAAGAATGCCCAATAGACACATGAAAAAATGTTCAACTTCTCTGGCCATAAAAGAATTGCAAATCAAAACAACATTGAGATTTCACCTCACCCCAGTTAGAATGGCCATTATCAAGAAAGCTAACAATAATAGATGCTGTCGGGGGTGTGGCCAAAAGGGAATGCTACTATACAGTTGGTGGGAAAGTAAACTTGTTCAACCACTCTGGAAAGCAGAGGTTCCTCAAAAGACTAAACACAGAGCTTCCCTATGACCCAGCAATTCCACTCCTGGGAATATATCCAATAGACCACAAACAAGGCCACACTAAAGCTATCAGCAGTTTACCACAGCCAAGCTATGGAATCAACCCAAATGCCCCTCAGCAGACAAGTGGATCAAATGTGATACATATACACAATGGAATTCTATGCTTCATGAGAAAAAAATGATATTGTACCATTCATAAGGAAATGGAAAGACTTGGAAAATATTATATTAAGCAAAGTAGGTCAGACCCAAAGAAACATAAGTTGTATTGTTTTCCTCATTTGTGGTAACTAGAATGCGCATATAAATCTACAATTAAACACAATAGATGGCAAAAGACAAAAAAAATTATACTTAGACAGGACTCTAAACATTCACACAGTGAGACCAAAGGAGGATATTCTTAGGAGAGGATCACAAAGGTTATCAATAGCGCTGTGCGTGTGATCATATAAAATGATGTTTATCAAAATGAACTCCAAAAAATAGAAATGAGGATTTTGAGGTGTTATTTTGCCTTTTCCCCCCTCTCCTTTGTCAATGTTTTTGATTTCTGTACCTTTTTTCTTGTATATGTTTATCTGTTTTAGGGAGGGTAAGAGGGGAGCACAGAAATAGTGGGACAAAGGGTAAACAAATGCAACAATGGTGCTCACCAGACACTATGTTAAAAAATGAACTATACAACTTGTAGAGGAGGCGGGTCAGGAGGGAAAAACTGAAAGAAAACGAGGGAAGAGGTGACACTGCTCGGAAAGAAATATACTTATTGTCTGATTTATGTAACTAACCCTTCTGTACATCACCTTCATAATGACAATAAAAAATAAGTAAGATTTGGACTGGGAATGTGGCTTAGTGGTAGAGTGCTTGCCTAGCATGCATGAAGCCCTGGGTTCAATTCCTCAGCACCACATGAACAGAAAAGGCTGGAAGTGGCACTATGGCTCAAGAGGTAGAGTGCTAGCCTTGAGCAAAAAGAAGCCAACAGACAGTGCTCAGGCCCTGAGTCCAAG
Source organism: Perognathus longimembris pacificus (assembly GCF_023159225.1). Lineage (NCBI taxonomy): Eukaryota > Metazoa > Chordata > Mammalia > Rodentia > Heteromyidae > Perognathus > Perognathus longimembris. The sequence goes on from NC_063161.1 coordinate 154,538,331, forward strand.
CCAAGCCCCAAGCCCGGCAAAAAAAAAAAAAAAAAAAAAAAAAAAAAGTAAAAAATTGTCTATTTAGAGAGTTAGGGAAGGGGTGACATTATCCAAAAAAGAAAAAAAAAAGTGTACTCTAGTCGGTCGGCAGTGGCTCACGCTTACAATCCTAGATACTCAGGATTTCTACCCCGGCAGAAAAATCTGAGAGACTCTTTATCTCCCATTAATCAACAAAAAACCAAAAGTGGCACTGTGGTCAAAATGGTAGAACAGTAGTCTTAAATGAAAAGGCCTTGAGTTCAAGTCCCACAACCAACAAAAAGAAAAAGATATGTACTCCTTTACCTGACTTACGTAACGGTAACCCCTCTATACATCACCTTTATAGTAATAAAAAAAAAAACCTGTCTATTTAGAAATTTTAACAAAGAAAACAAAGCATCAAAACAAAACAGAATGAACTGACTGGCATGAAACCGATATTATCAGTTATTAAAAATAAAAATTGAAGCCAGATGCTTGTGGCTCAAACCTGTAGTCCTGGCTACTCTGAAGGCTAAAATCTGAGGATCACAGATGAAAAAAAAAAGCCACCAGTCGAGCTGTGGCTCAAGTAGTACAGTGCTAGCCTTGAGCACAAAGATCAGAGACATTGCCCAGTTCCTGAGTTCAAGGACCAGTACAAAACTAAAAAATAAAATTTGATTACATGTTGAACTGAAACCCCTTTGTATAACTACTTAAGTAAAAATAATTATATAAGCTACCTATGAAAGGATAATGGGGTTCTGGGTTAGGTAACTCTCCTGTAATCCCAGCTCCTTTGGAAAGGCAGAGATCAGGGGGATCATGGCTTCAAGCCAGCTCAGGCAAAAAATGTTAACAAGACCCCAATTCAACAAAGGTAGGAGGATCACAGTCCCAGGCTAGCCAAGGTAAAGAGCAAGATCCTACCTGAAAAATAACCAAACTAAAAGGGCTGGAGGCACAGCTAAGTGGAAGAGCACTTAGCCTAGCAAGCCCATGGCCAAGTTCACACCTCCAACCCCAGTAATACATATCCAAATTCTCTCCCTCTCCCTCTTTCCCTCGCTTCCTCTCTCCCTCTAGCTCCCTGCTCTATCTACTCTTTCTGGAGGAACTGGTATTTGAACTCAAGAGACTTGCATGTTCTACCATTTGAGCCCTATCTCCAGCTCTTCCTGCCTCTTTAATCAGACTCAAGTGGAGCATGCTTTACATGTAGGTAATATGTAGTAACCCAATGACCTTTTCCCTCCCATATTCTTGACATTCTCATCTAAAATTTCAGGCCTTTTTTTTTTAACCCCCTTACATTTTACTGTTAATCAATATTTAACCTGATTTACCAATTTATATTGAGTTTCTTTATTCACCATTACCTCTTGCTGACAATCCTTTCTCTCATGCCCAGCTTTCTGATGCTGATAATTCCTACTTTAAGTCATTGGTTATCAGTGTGGTCAGTAGACCTCTATGGGTTCCTAAGGCAAAACGTACTTTCGTTAAGAATACATTATTTGCCTTTTTGCATTGTGCTCACATTTACATTGAGAAATGCACAAACAATTCTGAGTAAAACTGCTGGCACCACAAATCAAGACAACAGTGCCAAACGGTTGTCCTTGGATTCTTCACTGCCCACACACTTAAAAGCAAAAATAGTACATTTGCAAAATAAAGATGACAGTCTCATTGTTCTTCAAAAGTAATAAAAACTATTACTGCTACTAATTCTTAGGCCTGCACCCTCATCTTAACATTGTAGATGGGAAATGGGCACATATACTGTTCCTGCAGGCCAGTATGGTGGCTGTCCCTGTGACAATTCTATTCACTTTGCTCAGAAAAACTTATTTTTACTTAAGAGAACAACTGACACTATATACTCAGGCTTAAGTCTCTGGTAACTTTTTTTTTTTTTAACCATAGTCTATCACTTCAGGGAAAGCAAGTTACAATATTTATTCCCAAGGATAAAATTTCAGGCTCCAAGCTAAACTTGTTGTGTCCACTATTGTAAAAGCTTCACCATTTTCCCAAACATAGACTTTCCTGCTAAGAGTGGGTAACATCACTAAACATGAATTTCTGACACTGTCTTAGTGAAAAATGGTAACATCCTAAAAGATCTTAGGTGCAACAAAAATCAGTATTTTCTAAACAATCATGGTGCTATTGACCAGTTACAAAAATATTCTAAGTGCTGCTTTCTCCCCTAAATACTTTACTTTAGAAAAAAAATTATTTTATTAAATTTAAATTTTGAGACAGGGTCTTGAGGCTGGCCATCGTAGCCTCCTGAGCACTGAGATTATGGGTGTCATCATGATCAGCAAAATACTTTGGTGTGTGTGTGGTTTTTTAAATGTTATGTCTCAAGGATTAACAATAAATAGGTTGTTTAATAATAATAAAATAGGGGCTGGGGATGTAGCTTAGAGGTAGAGTGCTTGCCTAGCATGCATGAAGCCCTGGGTTTGATTCCTCAGTACCACATAAACAGAAAAAGCCAGAAGTGACACTGTGGCTCAAGGGGTAGAGTGCTAGCCTTAAACCAAAGGAAGCCAGGGACCATGATCAGGCCCTAAGTTCAAGCCCCAGGACTGGCAAAAATAAATAAATAAATAAATAAATAATAAGATAAATGCAATATAAAAAGAGGTAGAATTTATAAAATCAGAGCAAGTATTTACTAGTTCTTAAATAATAACCTAAAAATAGAAATGGAATTGTTTTACTGTTGCCTTTTTTTTTTTTTTAATAGTTATTAAACTGATGGCATGAAATGCTAGGCTGACTCCACTGATTCCACCCTTGTCTGAGCCGAGCAGGTATTTTGACTGCAAAGGCTTTCTAGTGCCACAAGAACAATAAAGATGATTTTTATACTCCTAAGTTATCCAGGCAATTTCAGTAAGAACCTGGAATCCAGGTATGGTAGTATAAGTCTGTAATCTTAGTACTCAGGAAGCTGAGGTGGAAAGATCACAAATTTGAGGTAAGCCTAAGCTATGTTGCAAGATACTGTCTCCAAAGGCAAAAGAGAAGACATTCTGGTATATTCCAAACCCTACTGCAGGGAAAAGCATGTGAAGCCATAACAGAACACCTGTTGAAGAAGAAATTCAAGCAGGGGAAGCAAAGTGCTTTAATGTTCAAGGTGAAACATACAGGCACAGAGATTCTACTTTCAAGCACATCTTAACATCATTGAACGTAATGACTGTGCTAATAAGGAAAACTTCTAAGTTCTGCAAGAGGCAGAAGTAATTTAATTATATAAAATCAACCCCTGATGTGCCATCTCCCATTGCTGTAACCTCCAGAAGTAACAGCCCTGACCTTAGAGGGAGATGAGAGACTCAAACACACCTAGAATGAAGAGCCCTGCCCAGTGCCAGCTCATAGTAGGTGCCCAGCAAACATCAGTTCCCTGCCATGCTGCTTTTATCAGCATAAAAAGCATACAATTTGTTAGGGGGGGGAAAGTAGCAGAAAAGCATACAATTTGTTAAGAAATTATTCAAATTAATTTTTTCATGTCCAGATTCAGAAAGTCAGAAGTCTATTTTGCTAGTGGTTGACATGAAGTAAGTCTGAGATACATAGGCCCAGGAAGCTCTGAGTATTCTGAGCTGGATCACTGGGGAGGACTGATTCCAGGCCAATGCCGGAATGGACCGACTTGACCAAGACTGCAGCTTTACTCGCTAAGAGACCGCCAGAAACGAGAGAAAGGATTACTTGAGCTTGGGCTCCCGGCCTTCACTTGTGTACTGCCAACAGATGAGCCCGATGAGGTCCTGCACCCTGGCACTGGCCATTGTCACCACGGTCATTGGCAGCAGTCTATCCTGGCTCGAGTGCAGGGGGAGGTAGACGTCAATCTTCTTGGTTGCTGTTGTACCTACATGACCCTGTGGACAGAGCACACGCATGAGAAGAGAGCACAGAACCACAGCCACGCACACCCTCCAGGGCCACAATGACCACTCCTAGAGGCTGAATCAGTACTGCTCTCTTCCTCTTTTATTTTTCTTTTCAAAGTACTGGGGATTGAACCCAGGGCCTCAACTTGAGCCATGTTCTCTGCCTCAGCATGGGCATTTCTCATCTGCTCAGAGCCCAGGCTGCTCCCAAGTGGAAGTGCTGTGTAATTTAAAGGGTCTCCTTCCTTTAGCATTCATTTTCTATTGGTGTAATGGTCCAGCCTCTGCCAGCAGGATGGTAACCGAGCACTACTAAGAAATAAATAGGCTGGGTGCCAGTGGTTCACGCCTACAATCCTAGCTACTCAGGAGGGTAAGATCTGAGGATCACAGTTCATAGCTGGCCTGGGCAGGAAAGTCCATGAGACTCTTATCTCCAACAAATCACTCAGAAAAAGCCAGAAGTGGGGCTGGGGATATAGCCTAGTGGCAAGAGTGCCTGCCTCGGATACATGAGGCCCTAGGTTCGATTCCCCAGCACCACATATACAGAAAACGGCCAGAAGCGGCGCTGTGGCTCAAGTGGCAGAGTGCTAGTCTTGAGCAAGAAGAAGCCAGGGACAGTGCTCAGGCCCTGAGTCCAAGGCCCAGGACTGGCCAAAAAAAAAAAAGAAAAGAAAAAGCCAGAAGTGGTGCTAGGGCTCAAGTGGGAGAATGCTAGCCTTGAGCATAAAGAAGCTTGGGGAGAGTGCCCAGGCCCTGAGTTCAAGCCCCAGGACCAGCAAAAGAGAAAAGAAATAAATAGGAGTGTCAAGGAGAGTTGACGTGTGTGTTTAGCACCTTTGTCAATAACTCAGTATGACCCTGGAAGACAGCATTTGACCTTGGCATCAGTTGTCCTCCTCAGCAATCATCATACTACTGAGACAAGCAGCCTAGGATGATGCTGTTCTCTCTGGAGAAGCATCTACACTGGGATCACATGCTTGGCTTCCCAGAGTCTTCAAGGGTGTGTTCCCTCATGCAGTACTTCTGTTACTCCAGTGCCCCCAAGTTCTAGTTCCGCTACTACCCATCTCACACTGCTCTAGGTATCCTCCATCCTCCTCAACCCTAAGCCCTCCACTCTGCTCTCTGAAGCTCTCGCACTAGTCAGCAAACCTCCACGAATCTTCAGGTGCATCTTTTAATTTTTTTTAAAGGCAGTATTGGTATTTGAGTTCAGAGCCACATGCTCACTGGGCAGTTGCTCTACTACTAGACTCCTTTTGGCCATAGTTATTTTTTGAGATAAGGTCTTGCATTTGTTTCCCAGTTGGTATGGACTGTGTTCCTCCTATCCATGCCTCTTACAAAGCTGGGATAATAGGCATGCACTACACACATCCAGCTTGGAGTTGAGATGAGGGCCTCGTGAACTGTTTTGCCTGGGCAGGCCTTCTAGATCTCTACCTCCTGAGTAACGAGGACCACAGGCATGATTCTTCAACATCTGTCCTTAAAACCTGCTGTTTGGGGCTGGGAATGTGGCTTGGTGGTAGAGTGCTTGCCCAACAAGCATGAAGTACCACATACACAGAAAAAGCCAGAAGTGGCGCTGTGGCTCAAGTGGTAGAGCACTAGCCTTGAGCTGAAGAGGGACAGTGCCCAGGCCCCTGAGTTCAAGCCCCGGGACTGGCAAAAAAAAAAAAAAAAAAAAAAAAAAAGGAGGTGGGGCTGGGGATATAGCCTAGTGGCAAGAGTGCTTGCCTCCTATACATGAAGCTCTCAGTTTGATTCCCCAGCACCACATATACAGAAAATGGCCAGAAGTGGCGCTGTGACTCAAGTGGCAGAGTGCTAGCCTTGAGCAAAAAGAAGCCAGGGACAGTGTTCAATCAGGCCCTGAGTCCAAGCCCCAGAACTGGCAAAAAAAAAAAAAAAAAAAAAAGTGAACCCCTACCTCATCAAAACATTTATTAAAGATGAATCAAAGAACAAATGTAAGAGGTAAAACTATAAAACTCTTAAAGACACATAATATAATTATTAGATTATGCAATAATTCAAAGTACAAGCAGCAAGAGATCATGTTCAAGGCCAGCAAGACTATGTCTCAAAATAAAAGTTTAAATTAAAGCCAAGTACCAATGGCTCATGGTGGTACCCTGGGAGGCTGTGATCTGGAGGATCATGGTTCAAAGCCAGCTCAAGAAAGACTATCTTCAAAATAACTAACAAAAAGTAGAGCTGGAAACTTGGCTGAAGTGGTAGGGCACCAGTCATCCAAGCAAGCTAAGTGAATGTGAGGCCCTGATTTTAAACCCTAATACTGAAAAAAAGAGAGAGAGGAGGGAAGAGGAAAAGAGGGGAGGGGAGGAAAGAAGAGGAGAAGGGAGGGAAAGTTAAATCTCTGTGCCACAAATGAAATTATCAAGAAAGTTATAGGTGCACACCTGTCATGTCTTGACTAGGCATGCCCATTCAAGAAATAGGGATCTGGATTGTACTTCAAGGCCAGCCCTGGCAAAAAGTCAGTGAGACTCCATCTCAACCAACAAGCCACATGTAGTGGCACATGCCTGTCATCCCAGATAAGTAAGAGGATAGCAGTCTAGGTCTATACAGGCAAAAAATGCAAGGAATTAAAAAACAGGCAAAAAAGGACTAAAGTCATGGCTCAAGTGGTAGAGTGCCTGTCTAGCAAGCAGCATGAGACCCTAAGTTCAAAGCATGAAAAAGAAACAGAAAGGGCTGGGGATATAGCCTAGTGGCAAGAGTGCCTGCCTCGGATACACGAGGCCCTAGGTTCGATTCCCCAGCATCACATATACAGAAAATGGCCAGAAGCGGCGCTGTGGCTCAAGTGGCAGAGTGCTAGCCTTGAGCGGGAAGAAGCCAGGGACAGTGCTCAGGCCCTGAGTCCAAGGCCCAGGACTGGCCAAAAAAAAAAAAAAAGAAAAAGAAACAGAAAGAAATCTTGAAAGAAAGAAAAGAAAAAAGAAAGTAAAAAGATAATGCATAGAAGGAGAAACAGCTGCAAGTTACATAACTGTTAAGGGCCTTCAGTCTAGAATATCTTGAGAACTCTTACAACTCAACATAAAAAGATAATCCAGCCAGGTACCAGTGGCTCATGCCTGTATTCCTAGCCACTCAGGAAGCTGAGCTCTGAGAAAAGTGGTTCAAAGACAACTCAGACATGAAGGAAAGTCTATGAGACTCTTATCTCCAATTAACCACACATACAAAAAAAGTTGGAAGTAGAGTTGTGGCTCAAGTGGTAGAATGCTAGCTTTGAGCAAAAATATTCTCAGGGATAGTGCCTAGACTTTGAGTTTAGGCTCTAGGACCAACATAAAAATAAAATAAGAAAGATAATTAAATTTGAATTTGAATTTGAATCTTTTGTATCCCATTCCTGTGATTGTCCTGTGCTATCACTGTATCTTGTCTGAGTACCCTGGATACTGTATATAATGGTATTAGAACTAGGGAAGGGAATATCAAAATCAAGAGACAAAGGATAAAAAGACAAACGACTCCAAAAGCAATACTTACAAAACCATTTGGTGTAAACCAACTGAACAATTCATGGAGGGAGAGGGAAAGGAGGAGGGAGGAGGAAGGGAAATGAGGGAGGCGGTAACAAATTGTACAAGAAATGTACCCACTTGCCTTATGTGTGAAATTGTAACCCCTCAGTATATCACTTTGACAATAAATAAGTAATTATTCAGAAAAAATAAAGAAGATATAAAATTGGTCAACAAATATACAAAAAGATGTTCAATATAATCAATTACAATGCAAATCAAAATCAAGGGTACCATTTCTGTTTTTTATCTTAATTTTCCAGAACCAAAGTTTGAATTCATTGCCTTGAGCTCTAGCTTGGCTTTCTTGCTCAGTGCTGGCATTCTATCACTTGAGCCATATCTCTAGCCCTCAGAGATACCATTTCATAACCTTTAATATAGCTCTAATAAAAAAAAAACTCCCCCCCCAAATCCCTCAATAAAATGCTTGACAATAGTTCATAAGGGTATGCAGAAGTTGGAGCTTCACACATTGCCAGTGGAAATGCAAAATGATGCATCCATTGTGAAAAGCTGTTTGGCACTTTCTCAAAATACTAAACAGAGTTACCAGATGACCCAGCTATTTCCCTCCTAGGTACATACTCAAGACAATTTGAAAACATATGTTCACATAAAAACTTGGACCTGAATGTTCAGAGCAATGCTATTTATAACAGCTAAAGAATGAGAAAACCTAAATGTCCTTTAACTGATAAGTGGATAAACAAATCCACACAACAAAATGTTACTTAGTCATAAAAAGGAATGAATTACTGATACATGCTACAATATGGTGAACCTTGAAAACATTACTAAGAAAGAAGTCAGACAATAAGTTCACATACAGTCTAAACCCACTTATATGTAATGTCTTGAATAGGCAAATTCACAGAGTCAGTAGATTATAGAGGTTGACAGGAGATGGGGAAGAAGGGACTTAACAGGTTTGTGGCTTTCAGGGTAGTGACTGAGAGAAATGTTCTAGAATTACAGTTTCATAACATTGTGAATATATTTCTAAAAAAACCACAGTTAGATACTTAAGATGGTTAAAATGGTAAATTTTATATGAGTTCTATCACAATAAAAAATGGAAAACTATTTCAAACCATCTAACTTCTCTCCTTCTCCACTGCCACCAAAATACCATCAGATTTTACCTGGACTATTATAAAAATAGATTCCAAACTCACCTACTGTTCCTCTGTCTACTCCAACTTGTTAGGCTTCAAAATAATTGAGTTGGGAGTGTAGCTCAGTGGTACAGTGCTTGTCTAAGGCCCTACATTCTACCACTAGAGTACACATGTACGCATGTACACACACACACATACACACCTCATTGTGTTATATACCTCTTTAAATTCCTTCAGAGTAATTGCCAGGCACTGATTAAAATCCGACAAAATGCTATATAATCTGGCTCCAGCCCAGCTCTCCAACATCACTTATTGCTATCTCTCCTGCCTGTTCCTCAGGGTTTGGCTACACTGGCCTTCTAAGTGCCCTGGATGAGTGTAGTTACATGTGTGTGCACATAGCTTACCTGCATCTCCCACTTTTGGCCTTAGGTGCTATTCACTACATCTATAGGGGTCTTTGTCAGTATCTCTGCATACCTGACTCTATCCTCTAATGTGTGCCTGTGGACCAGTCATTAAAATTCCAGATTTGTTTCCTCTATGCAAAATGATTATAAAACTACATCATAAAATGTAAAGCCCATGTGAGGATTACTTTTGCTATTATTGTTGTTTCATTAAGGTTCAGCTCCTAGGACTTCTACTCAGACAAACCTTCACAGATAATGCTATAGAAAGAAGACCCTTTTACAGTTACTCTCTCATCCACATTTTATTTATTTAAGATATGTTATGATTACATACAATGTATGTTGGAAATTCCATGAGGGCAGTGATAGTGCCTTGGTTCACTGTTCCATGGGATACTTAGCACGGAGACTGGCATATTGGAACCTTCAAAAGTCTGACATGGTAGCACCTGTAGCCTCAGCTCATAAGGATGTTTAGATAAGAAGATCCTTAAGTTTGAGACCAGCCTAACATAGTGAAACCACATCTCAATTAGAAATAATAAGAACAGCAAAATAAGAAGCTATTAAGACTACAGAAAAAAAATGTATAAATGACTGACACAAGGACACCTGGTAGGTTCTCAACAAGTGTAAGTTTCCTTTATCTCTTTGCCCTTCCTTCTGGGCCTGTTTCCTGGTCACAGAGGAAGGTGGAGGAACTTTAGTCCCCACATGGGTTTCTTACAGTTCTATCACTCTAAGGTGATAAAGGTCAGAACCAGGATAAGGAAATATAAGACAGTTTGAAAAAATGTAAGAGAAATTTCAATTTTCATGTGACCTAGCATTAGATCAAGTAACTTTTTTTCTGAGTCTTTATGAATCAGTCAGTACTTCTACATAACTCCTTCTCTCTCACCTGTGTGAGAGAGAGAGCACATAACCCCAGTGATGCTTTTCAGTTTGGAGGAAATAATCCTAATGGCTGGCTAAGACTTCTCCAAGTAGCCTGACAGCTAGCCTGTTAAGAAGGCAAAGAGTTAAAGTGAATCTGGAAGAGGTGTCTGGCCCTCAAACAACCTTCCAGTGTAGATGAAGATCAACTGCTTGTCACTCTTCTCCATTTTTATTTCTGCTTACTCCTCCTCCTGAGAACTAGAGCTAAGGGTTACTGGGATCATTGTATCTCAGGACATGGAGACACACGCAATGACAGATGGCAATCTGCTTTTGTAAACTGCAGAGCAATGTGCTAGACAGGGTCACAGTTTTCTTTTCCTCACACATTTCTTTTACTCAGGCTCATTTCATGATCGCATGGGGCTAAAAATGCAGGTCGCAGGAGCCCTAAAAATAGTGTGGACTAGAGATTCCTTATAGGCGTAAGCAATTGCCCTTTTCTTCCTCATAGCACAACCAAAGCTCTGCCTACAACAGCCTCCCACAGCAGGAACAAGATCTCAGGAGTGAGAATTGAGGGGCTACACGTTGTCAAGTCTCACTGTTGAGAGTTAATGTACTCCTGCAGATCCCTGTATCATTCTCATTTCATAGTAAAATGGCAAATGTGGGGAAAACTATCACAATAAATATGGTAAGTACTTATTAAATGAATGAAGCACTTTGTCTTTTTAATCTTCTAATTCCATCTTGAGGCACTGATGACGAGAAAGTGCCTCACACAAACCCTGAAATTATATATTTTTTAATAAGGAGGCTTTTTTGAAAAAGCTCAAGGTGGTGGCAGTTAGCTCAATCTAATAGTCCCTGTGTTGCAATATTTAGAGGAAATCATCTAAAACATAAAAACAATCCATCAACATAATAGAAAGTAATTAACTTATAAAAAAAATAAGGTGACCAAAGGATTAAAAGCATTCATCACCCATCAAGGAAAGCAATATTCCAAAGGCCTAACATCAAACTATTAAAAAGCAAGTAGCAATAAACAAAGATTCTGTCATACAGTTTTACTGCATGGCAATTTATGTGTTCCTTAATAAAGGATTGGGGAAATGGAGGCAAAATTAGAGGACAAGAAGTATGGCAACATAGATAGGGGGACTGGATCCACTTTATCCTTCTCAGTCACTCATTCTTTCTACAGTACCCAATGAAACACCATGTTCTAAAGACAAGTCCAGTAAACACAATACAGACCAGACTTATACTGTGCTGAGTTGTTTAGAGAAAGTAGAGGAATCCTGAAAGCCAGGGGCAGTCACACTCATGGGGATTGGGAAAGGCCTCTTAGACTAGAAATTTACTCTTCATCTAATAGAACCATTAGTCCAGGTCAAAGATACTTATGATATTTAGCTACCACATCAATACACCAAAGGGTGAGCAGTAGTTCCTTCTGAGATGTGAGATTGGGAGTTAGTTTCATGTTCTGCTTTAAATTTTTCTGCATTTTCTAGAATGAGCATTACTGTTATAATAGAAACAAAAGAATCAATATAATTACAAACTAAAGAGTAAATTATAAAGGAACTACCACTGAAGACTATAGAATATTAGCTAAGAGACCGAAAATGCTGAAAATACAGGGTGTACTAAGGCATCAATCAAATATTAAGAGCCTACCATGTAGGCTAGGGCTGTAGTTCAGTGGTAAAGCACTTGCCTGGCACATGCAAGGCCCCAGGTTCCATCCCACCACTAGAAAGAATAAACAAAGGAACATTTATGTGCCAGGTGCTATGACAGGCTGCTGGAAATAAGTTGTTGAAAATATAATTCATATATGTTCCTCTGGCAGGCTAAGTAATTTTTATTGAAGAAAAATAAAAGCAGTAAATCCACAATTGGCTGGCAAACTTGAAGTTGATTGACACTCCCTAGAGCAGTCCCTAAATGAGGGAGAGAGTCCCAATGCAGATTTGGAAAATATTCAAGTTCAACATATCCAACACCAGTTTTTCTCTTCAAATGCTTGTCTCTTCTGTATTCATTCTCAGTTAAGGCTTTCAATATCTACTGTCACCCACACTAGGAACTATCTTTCCTTTCTGCCTCATCCTCTATATCCAAACGCTCCTAAAATGTCTCACAAATCTTTCTCCTTCCTTTCTCTCTGCCCTAGTTCAGCCTTCATCATCTCTCAGCAAGACGACTGCAGTCCCAACTGCCTCTTTATCTCTAAAATCTCTCCTCACTCCAAACCTTTATCTCCTTATTTCAAAGAATATGGTCTTTCTCATCGCACAGACCATTCCAATCGGAAACTTATGATGGAGAGCTTCCCAGCTCTCTGATCTAGCATCCCAGCTCCTTAGCACGGCAGTTAATAACCTTCACAATCTGGCCCCAGTGTATCATTGCTCAAGTATATGGAGTCATAGCTCAGAGCACAGACTTGGGGTCAGCTGGACCCAGGTTTGAATCCTGACTGTCACTTCAACAGCTAGACTTTAGACTTTGGACAAATAATCCCTCAGAAAAGCAAATATGATGTACTTGCTTATGATATGTGACTCATTTGGAAAAGCAAATTTTATACACACACACACACACACACACACACACACACACACTGACACCAGCTAGTTGCTAGTGGTTTACACCTACATTCGCAGCTATTCAGGAGGCAGACCTGGAGGAAATGAGTCCAAGCCCTAATACTGACAACAGAAGGAGGGGGAAGGAAGGAGGTCTTTAAATTCAACTGTCCTCTGTTTCAAGAGGTAAAGCCCAATATAGTTTCCTCTTCTCTGTTTTCCCAGAAATATGCCTAGAATTTCACATTATTATGTACCTAACCTCCCCACCTCCGTCCTCACTTTCAATTCCACTACGAGTTACATAACAGGAGAAACTGTGCTGCATCCATTTTTTCATTTTCCTTGGGCCTAGAACATGGCAGAGGTTTAGGGTTAGCCTCCTGAAATGAAGGACTCCTCAGACTATGCTCAAAATAGACCCACCACAACTACCTCTTGTCTTCTGTCCCAGCTAGCTACACAGGCTATATCTCTTCTACTTAGGGCCACTCTTTCTTCTCTGAAACATTCCCAGGGTCTGACAACACAGGGTCTGACTTATACATACTGCCTAGTATTCATAATATACTTCATTATAGTACAGCATACAGAAGTATCAGTAACCTGTTTCCCCACTTTTAGAAATGGAAGTTATTTCCAACATCCCACCATTGTAAATAATGGTCCTACAAGCATTCTTTGACTTAAATACACACACATTCCAAGATGTTGATTACTGGCCAAAGGGTTATATTAATGTATAGGATGTAAAGGATTATATTAATGTAGCTTGTTATACTTTGGATAAAGCTTACTGTCATGAAAAGTGTTTTTAAGTCAACCATGAACTATCAATCAACATTATGAATCACATGTCATGTAAATGATGATTAATAATTAGCTTACAAAATATAAAAATATTAAATTTAAAGTAATTCCTAAAATATCGAATGTAAATAAGTACTAATTAAAATATACAGGATATGAACATATGGATGCATGAGAGCATTATATCTATAACAGATCTTTGTCCATGTGATTTCATTAATAAAAATTATATATATATACGCTGCCTATTATAAACCTAATTTGAAAAATTAGGTCTCTGCTAGTTTCCAAAATAGAGGAAGCAGGAAAATAGTAAATAGTATTCAGCTTGAAACAACCCCTGATATAAAAACTATCTATAACAAGTGACTTAGCTGAATTGTGTCTTATGGACATAGGGTTTACTTAGCAGCGCTACTTAACATCAAAGTCTGTTGACAATAAATTGAATACCAGATCTCCAAACTGTTGCTAAGTGTTCAATTTCTCTTCCAAGAGAAAGGAACAGAAAGAATAGATAGCGTGGCTTCTACAATTAAAGAGACAAAAACCAGACATCATTATTCCATTAGTCACAACTGCACAAGCAGATCATTATATATAATTTTAATGAAGAAATAAATGTATCAGTCTAACCAAGTCAATGTAATGATCCAAATTGAAAGAAAGATTATTCATAGCCTTCAAAAGAAAAATTTCTCCTAAAGGAATGGCAACACCCTCATTCTACCAGTACCACTTTCCTTACTTTCTCAACAAGGACCAATGGATGCCGTATTCTATTAGTGGTCTGGTGGTTAATAATAAAATACACAGACTTGTTACAGGAGCCTCAAATGATCACTTCATAGGCTTCATTTTATTGGAAGTAATGTTCAAACAAAATCTGGCCTAAGCCTGGCTTATGTGACTATGGAAAAAAAAAAGGCTAAACATGAAATAAACCTTCCAAAGCACATATTTTTTTTTACAGTCAAAAGGGTAGCAAATGAATATGAATAGATTTTGTATAAAATTCTATGACAAATCCATTCCAAGCTCTAGACTTGCCTTTGTAATGGTATCTTAACCCTCAATAAATCTGGCCTGCTTAAAGACTATTAAATTAACATTTCCCTGATATGGCACCTGTAGTCAAGTTAATTTGTCAAAAACATTTCTACAGTTTGTCAATGGACACTGCATTTTCTGACAAGTTAAGTTTAAAATAAAATTGACAGAATCTCATTAATTTCCTCTGAATCACCAACCTTGGTTCCATTAAGTTTTTATTATCAAGAGCATCAACCGTCACTTTTTCTTTAACAAGGTCAAGTTTTGATCTGAGTTCTTGCACAATCTTTGCCAGAGTAACAGAAGATACAGAGACAGTTCAGTGCATGATTACAAATGTGAGTTTTAGAGTCAGATAGTCCTGAGCTCAGTTCCCAGCAAAGCTACTTACAGATGACCTTGGGCAATTTAGTTAAGCTTTTTGACTCACTCTTTCTTCATCTATGAACCATGGATATTAACACTGCTTCTTCATGAAGGCATAGAGATGATTAGTGAGACTATACACATAAAGTATTTGTCTCTGTCCACAATAAATGCTCAGGAAACATTGCTTGCCTATTATGTTTTCATTTTTCCTACTTCTTTTCTAATTTTATATTCACAGACATTTAAAAATCAACTTTGCTGTCATTCATAGAATTTTAAAACTATAAAGAACTTTAAGGGAGCTGGGAAGTTGGCTTAGTGGTAGAGTGCTTGCCTGGCATGCATGAAGTCCTGGGTTCAATTCCTCGGTACCACATAAACAGAAAAAGCTGGAAGTGGTACTGTGGCTCAAGTGGTAGGATGCTAGCCTTGAGCAAAAGAAGCTCAGGGACAGTGCCCAGGCCCTGAGTTCAAGCCCCAAGACTGGCAAAAACAAAACAAACAAACAAAAAAAACCTTTAGGGATCATCTCCAAAACAATTTAAGCAAATGGTTGCCTTGCAACAGCTTGAAATTACCCCCACAGATGAAGGCCCTGTCACCTTTGCCTCAATATTTGGGCAAATAATTTAGTTTTGATGACTAGAGATCCATAATACTTCTCTCCTTCTCTTCCCCCTCTGATATGGAACTCAGGATTTCATTCTCAATCCTTTAGTTTTTAGTTTGGTTTTCAGATAGTGTCTTATGCTAACTTTGCCCCAGCTTGTCTAAAACCATGAGTAGCTAAGACTACAGGTATGTATCACCACACTACTAGATATGTTTCTTTCTACTGAAGTACAATCACCCTGTACATTTTGCCTACTGGTTTTACTTCTAGTCCTCAAGATATTTGAACAAGCCTACCCCTATCTACTTCCATGGCTACACCTTCATTAATTTAAGACATCAAACAAACTTAGTTACTAAACACTGTTACAACATAACAGGGGAGGGGGAGAGAATTTCCAGTAGTTTTTCTTAAGCTAGTGATTTCTGTAATAATCTGTGTGTGTGTGTGTGTGTGTGTGAGAGAGAGAGAGAGAGAAAAAGAGAGAGAGAGAGAAAGAGAGTACATATACATACGGAGCAAGAGCAAGAGAGAGCATATATATGTTCGTACCAGGTACTGGGGCTTGAACCCAGGACCTAGGTACTGTCCCTTAGCTATTTTGCTCAAGGTTGGCACTTACTACTGAAGCTACACAGGTCCTCTTCTGGCTTTTGGGTGGTTAAATGGAGATGAGAGTCTCACTGACTTTCCTGTCCGGACTCGCTTTGAGCCATGATCCTCAGAACTCAGCCTCTTAAGTAGCTATGATTACAGGCATGAGCCACTAGTACCCAACTGTAATTCCTTCTGCTATCGGATTTATAGCAAATGTAAATCTATAGTCCTGGGAACCAAAATAGAAAAAGGAGGGGATTGTTCTCAAGAAAAAAAATTCTCTATTTTAAATAAAACTTCCAAATTTTGATTCATTCTCTCCTCTCTCTCTCTCTCTCTCTCTCTCTCTCTCTCTCTCTCTCTCTCTCTCACACACACACACACACACACACACACACACACACACACACACAAAACACTAATTTAGCCGGGTGCCAGTGGCTCATGCCTATAATCCTAGCTACCCAGGAGGCTGAGATCTGAGGATAGCAGTTCAAAGCTAAACTGGTTAGAAAAGTCCCTATGGAACTCTTATCACTAATAAACTACTCAAAAAAGCTGGAAGTGCTACTGTGGTTCAAGTGGTAGAGTGCTAGCCTGGAGTACAAATAGGCTCAGAGACAGTGCCCAGACCCTGAGTTCAAACCCCAGGATGGGGGAGTGGCGGGAAGCCCAACCCCCCCCCAAAAAAACCCACAAAACTAGTTTAAGCAATAAAAATAAAAATCAGTTTAAATACTCTGAATGATCACATGAAGTCTAAGTAATAAACTCAACTCAGTTCAAGATATCAACTGCAAAACCAGCAGGTTTTTATGTTGAGTAGGTAAGACATTTCACAAAAATGAGGCAATGTGAAAAAAAAAAAAAAGGAAGCTTACCTGTATCCTAACCAGTGATCATTTTTCCATCTTAAATTCAGAAAGGAATTCCTGATACCACCAGTTTTTGCCATCATGATATAAGGCCCCTGGCCCTGCTAGCTTTGAGCTGTACAATCATGAGCAAGACTACAGATTTTCTGAAATTCAATTTCCTTGGCTATAAAATACAGATAAGACCATCTACTTCAAAGGAATGGCTGGGAGCATGAATGGATAGACTGCCTGTCTAGCAAGCACAAGACCCTGAATTCACACAAAAAAACCAACAAAGACAGAAAACATAAAACTAAAGTACAGTCAACTATTGTGTGGGGCTAGGTTATATCTCAATGAAAAGTGAATATTTCGCATGTAAGAGGCCTTTGGCTCAATCTTTAGCATCTCTCCACTCACCAGAAAAGCTTGGTGAACTGCAAATTGTTAAATGAAGTCAATTATTCCTTATTTTTGTCACTTAAGCTGTTGCTTAGACTGAGTAGAATTTTGAACAAAATGTCCCTTCAAACTAACATGATCTTGACAAGCACAGAAAACAGGGAAAGGTCACTCCCTAAAACTCACCTCTCCTTTCCTTTCCTCCTTCCTCTTCTCCACAGTACTGAGGTTTGAATTGAAAGCTTTGTACCTTGCAAGTCAGGCATTCTAACCCTTGGGCAATATCTTCAGCCCTTTTTGCTGTGAGTTTTGGTTTGGCTTTGTTTGTTTGCCTGCCAGTACTGTGGCTTGACCTGGGCTTTCTTGCTTACTCTTGGCAGTCTACCACTTGAACTACACTTTTAGGCTAGCATTTTGTTGATTAATTGGAGATGTAGTTTCACAAACCTCTCTTCCCTGCCTAGGCTGGCTTTGAACCTTAATCCTCAAGATCTCAGCTTTCTAAGTAGGTAGGACTGATTACTGGTGCAAGCCAATGGTATCCAATTCTGCTTGGGTTATTATTGAAATCGGATCTTGCTTTTGGCCCTGGCCAGCTTGAACTTTGATCCTCCTCCTATTTATGCTTCCCATCTTAGCTGGAATGATACTTGTTGAAATGGGGTGTCTCATGAACTCCTCCTGATCTCAGCCTTCCTAGTGCTAGAATTATAGACATGCCTCACCAGTGCCCAGCTTCTCTAAGTAATTTTGAAAGAAGAGCCACCATATTCTGTCCTCATTTGTTCTGGGGAGGGTTATAGCATGTACCAGAATGTATTCTCACACAGGTACAATCCAGCCATCTTAAAACCATCTTTATAGCATGTAAAGTGTCCATTTTGAATTTTCATAGCCATTGTGGGATTCTTTAGATCATTAATGTTACACAGCCCTTTTCATTTAATTATATAAACAATGGCTTTCATTATGACAATATTATCAGGGAAAGGTAATTTGTATGAACTAAGCCCCAGTACCTAGCATAAGTTTAGGAGCCTCTTATTATTAAATCATTTATATAATAAAATCAATATGCTTTAAAAGTAAAAATAGGTTTTTAGGACCATAAAGAAGAGTTACATGTTTTAAACACTATCAATTATCATAATATAATGAGTCTTTCCAAGATTTAATATCAACTTTTAAAATTAAAACTCAATGGAGAATGTGTATTTGACTCCATTACTAGATGATGTATCTCTGGAAAAGGTTATAGTACAGCCATAATCATCCTCCTAAATTACATGGAAATTTTGGTACAACCTTCCAATTGCCTCAAGGCCAATTTAAATCCAGGGGAAAGTGAAGTATTTCAAGAATATAAAGTTGTAAAAAATATATATATATATATTTTTGGGGGGGGCCAGTCCTGGGGCTTGGACTCGGGGCCTGAGCACTGTCCCTGGCTTCTTTTTGCTCAAGGCTAGCACTCTGCCACTTGAGCCACAGCGCCACTTCTGGCCGTTTTCTGTATATGTGGTGCTGGGGAATCGAACCCAGGGCCTCATGTATACGAGGCAAGCTCTCTTGTCACTAGGCCATATCCCCAGCCCACGTTGTAAAAATATTTAAGGAAATAATCCAGGTACATATGTGTTGATTTCCTATAGTTGCAGTTGATTCAACATTCTAAAATTCTTCAATGTCAATATTCACCTTAAAATTATGTTGTTTTTCTTAATTTAAATAGTTTTTTAAACCCACAAATTTTTATATAGTTGGTAGGTTCATAACTGTTTTATCCCTTTAAGACTCAATGCTCCTTAGTGATATAATTCAAAAAAATTTCAGAGTCATTATTTAGTAAGTCATAAAACCTCCTAAAATTAATCTTTCATGCACATTCAGCTTATCCAAAGTTAGAATTTAATTAGATAGCCTTGGTATAAATGGGCTTACCACTTTATTTGCTCAATCAGGGTACGTCTTTTCAGTAATTATAATTAATTCAAGTCCCTGACGCATCTCCTAGCAAACAATGTGAAAACATCAGACAAAATGGAAATAAATAGCGCTATATTTCTTCAATTGTGACATTCATTTGTATCTTCAAAATGCTTATGTGAACAACTTAGATAGGTGTTGTTCTGTATAGGAAAAAGGGCACAAAGAGAGCCTCCAACTCTGGTGACAGAGAAAGATGCTCATCTACAGCAGAAAACACATTATGCTTCTTTGTTACATCTGAAAACAATACAAATGTCAAGGCCAAGTGAGAAAGTTTCCACTTAACCCAGTTCCTAAATGCATGTTGAAATACAAACAGCAGCAAATAACGGAGAAACTGAATTATTATTTATCTAGAATAACACTTTCATGCTGGAAAGAACTGCTTGCAATTATACATAAAGTTTACAATTGAGAAGAAGTCTAAAAGGTTTGTCAGACCACCATCCCATATATCTCCTAGAGAGATATCAAGGGAAAAGGAGAAAGTGTAAAAGCTTTATTTTTAAAACTGTGAGGACAGCAGGGTCCATGAGCTAATAAGAACTGTTAGTACTGACTATATATTAGAGAACCAAGTACTCTTGCCTGGCCTACTACTCAACTAGGTAGGGAGCGCAGCAATAGAACACAAAGTAGAACAGCCATCTGTTCACAGTTTGGTGGGCAGAGATCAGACTGAGGGCAGGTTCTTCTGGACACACCTTTGTGTTCCCCCTCAGCTATCTCTGCCACTGGTCCTCACAGTAACTCACTTCCATTTATTAGCTGAGTCCATGAACCTTTCATGCATTATCTCATTTAAAATATGCCCCTATGAGATCACTCTCTTACTACTTCTTGGAGGCAGAATGAGCAGCTCCTTCTGTAGGCTGCTCCAAATCCCTGGGTTGGGGTTGCTGGATGGAGGTCAACTGGTCCTCAAATTCACAACCTATGGTCAAGCCATAGTCCTAAAGAACCTTTAGGTAGACATGCTAGGAAGGATCGGTAGTAGGAGCCTTGGTGTGTATGTTGGGGATCCTCCCCTGGCTGAAACCTACACAGAAATTCTGGTTGCCCCTCTGGCAGCTTTGCCTGTAACATCACACACTTAAATTCTGTGGGCATGGGTGCTACAGGAGATGGAGCCCCTCGTGGTCCAGAAGTGTCCTTATTGTACAGATGGGGCAGAAACTTTCAAATTTCTTTACTGTGAGAACACAGAGGAGTTGACTAAATCTCCCCTGACTATATTTCAGGTGTAAAAACACAAGGGAACACCAGTTCTTTTTAAAATGGGCAATCTTGTCTGATTCCGTTTTCAAAAAGCAGTGATGTACTAATTTACAGGCCACAGATGATTCTTACTCTTGGAGAAGAGGCATCTCTGTAACTGTCTCTGTTACTAAATCTGGTTACCCAGGTGGCAGTACCTAAATGTGCTTCCATAATGACCGAGGAGGAAAATAACAACTTGATCCTTGGAGAGATGGGCAAGACTGTATGACATCAACATGGCATCAAGCTCCAACACAGAAAGAGTCTGCAGAGACAAAGGTCTGTCTCAGGTTGCAATTCTCTGCAGAAATGGGCAGCAGGAGGCCTGCTCACTTGCAGAAACTGACAAGTAACGCAGTCACCCATGTCTCCAGGGTGTCTCCTCAGCCCCCTGGCACCATTGCCCTCATGTTTGTTCTAAGTCTCAGCCTGATCTCCTCTGAGGTCCTAACTAAGCCAGACATAGGGAGAGTCGGGATTTTATCTTATTAAAATAGATATGGCTAATTTGTCTTTTCAAATTCATTTTAAATTAAATTGGATTTCCTCGGAAGGCTGCTAGGTCAGTTCCCCTGCTGTGAAGGCAGGACAAAGGTTAATTGCCCGCCCTTCACCAGCTCTCCTGCTCTCCTGGGCAGGCTCTGATAACCTGCCTGGAGAGGTAGGGGAGGCTTTGGTTTATTAGGCAATAATGTTGCCATTAGAGTCCCTTTCCATTAAGCCAGGAAACATTTTACTTTTTTAAACTAAATAATAAGACTTGATTGTAATAATTAGAAAGAAATGCAATGGTGTTACTTAAAACACCAACCCCAAGAATAGCACCTAACTCTTTGCTTCTCTACGGGCCCCACTAGGTGCAGAAGTGCACACCCAAATGGAGCAACTGTTATCTAGTTTCAATGTAAAATACCATTAACACTTTCACTTAATTTATCTCATTTAGACTGTCTATGTTCATGAAAATTTAACCCAGTAATTCCCTGTTATACAAAGCATAACAAAGTATAGATACTTAAATACAATGTAAATAAAACACTTTATCAATTATATTTTTGTATTTTAAATTAGTGACTTCACTTAGCATGTCTGCCTTGCACAGCACCACACTATTTTTCAATTAAAGGTCCAGATGTTTCAAAGGCTCCAGTAGGCAAAGGCGGTTATGAGAAATGCTTTATCTGCATTGTAATCATCATCACCACATCAGCTCCAGGCTGCATTAACATACTCATGTTTTATTCTGAGATCCCCTTCTAACAGAGCAGGTTAACTATGCAACACAGCAGAGAAACACAGCCTAAGAGAGCTGGACGATTTCCTTACAAGCATCTATCTACCTGAGCAATCCATTTTCACACATTATCTTAATACTTGGTGGGGATTATTTCACTGTATACTTAAACTTGCCTTACCAAGAACACTGACCATTTTAACCACCATCCCCATACCATGCCTTGTTGAGGCTCAAAGCCAGGGCCTCACAATACTAAGCAAGCATTGTACTTCTGAGTTATTCCCTTGGCCCAACACTATCATTTTTTTTAAAGTGACTCACAGCACAGATAAACATTTAGCTTCAAATACTATTTAAAGTGTAAGATGGACAGTACATACATTTGCTGGTACACATTAAAAATCAACTAGAACTTTGTATTTAAAAAAACCTGTTACAATCTAAGCTATTTCTTCTCATTTTTAATGCCATCAGCTTTTGAACAAGTCAGTTCAATTTTTATTCTTACTATCCAAAAATGACAATTTACCTGAGCTGAAACTGAACACGTATAGCAATTATCCCTGTTCCTATTCGATAAAGAATAATATTAAAGCAGAACAAAATGCGATTCTGACAGCTGCAGTAAAAATGCTATTGCATTTGTTATTTACTTAATTAAATGTCTCCCTTACCCACAAATAGAAGAAACTAACCTATGTTATAAGAAATACTGCAAGTCTTGGCAAAATACAATAAAATTTAGTGGAAAATTATAGTTCCTCACCATTAGAAGAAGTTGTAACAAAGTATCATGTATACTTTTTAAAAATATTCATCAAAATTATTTATTCTGAACTATTCCAAGAAAAGATGTCCTAATGAAGATGCTATACAAAAGACAAATGTCTCTACAAATATTAAAACCTCAGACAGGTCAAATCCTGACAGGTTACACTGCACCATCTGAAAGCAGACAGCTTCCGTTTCTTCCTGAAGGAACCTTAGGTGGAACATTTTTAATACATCACCATGTCAGTTTTTAATGTGCCCCAATCTATTAACCACATGGCAAACTAACAGGGATTTTTAAAATATGGGTTTTATGGCTTTGTGCTGGTGATTAATTAAATAAATAGGCACTGTTTCACAAATCATCCCTCTAATTAGTCTAAAACAGACACTTTGCATTCACTGGTACTGCTGCCATCTGAAGCTCACAGAAGGGCAGGAGCCATGCGGCATGGCCGAGGCTCTGCACTTTGGAGCCCATTGTTGCGGCTCACGGCTGGCATCCCACCCTGCCACCCAGAGGCAGAGGTGCCATCTTTGCAGGTGCTACAGTCAGCTGGAACTTGGCTCCAGCTGCTCAGAAAAGATGTTCTCCTTAATTATTCTCCATCACCCTAAAGGAAACAATGGAACAACAAAGGAATGAAGTGCCACCTCCAGCTGCAAACAGAAGAGGTTTCAGCAACACAGCACATGAGTGAATAAAGAAATTGACTTAGGAATAAGTAGAGCATTAGGTCAAGCCAGCTTTAAGTACAGCATCATTACTTGAGTTCAGGCATTATGCAATTATTTCAAGTCTATTATTTAGAAGGCTCTCTTTGAAACTGATAGGAATCCAACTTTATGTATTTTAGTAGTATATTTTAGAATATAAAAATCATTTGAAAGCAAATTGAACTGAGAAATAATTTTTTAGTGCCGGGGGGGAAAAATATATCAAGAACTCAATTTCTTTGTGAAATATATTAAGTAGTTTCCTTATCTTTTCAAGTTTACTAAGTAGATTTCGAAGGAGGGAGAGAGGAAGAGATGCAGAAAAGGAGAAAGGAAATAATGAGAAGAGATTAAGGGAATGCAAACAAGAAAATTCAGTAGGATTCATGCCAAAATACACAATTCTGGGCTGGGAATGTGGCTTAGTGGTAGAGTGCTTGCCTAGCATGCATGAAGCCCTGGGTCCCATTCCTCAGCACCACATAAACAGAAAAAGCCAGAAGTGGTGCTGTGGCTCAAGAGGTAAATGCTAGCCTTGAGCAAAAAGGAGCCAGGGACAGTGCTCAGGCCCTAAGTCCCAAGCCCCAGAAGTGGGAAAAAAAATTACATATATATATACACATATATATATATAACACACATATACATACACACACACACACACACACACACACACACACACACACAAAATTCTGTGCAAAGGGCTTTCCACACTGTGTTCAAGAACATTTCTAAGAAAGAAAGGATGAAATGGGATATAGTAGAGAAGACCAGGACCCTGAAGCAAGGCAGACTAAAGGGCATTGTGCTCGTAACTGTGCAATCCATTTGGTCTCAGTTTCCTCCCCTGTGAAGGATTCTAGCCCCTACCCTCAACACTTAAAGGAAACTGAGATGTGCTGTTCTAGCACATTCCCTGCAGAGACAAGCAAATAAACAAAAAAACCAGCCATGAGAAATTACACCAGTCAGTAAAACTGGGCTGCAAGCAGAGCCTAGGTAGGTTCCTGTTTTCACTTGGTGGAATCTTTGAAAGAGCCAAGTATGCTGTAGCCAACAATGCAGATGCTGTGCTCCAAATATAGAGTCAAGAAGTACAAAGGTCCACCGACCCAGAACAGAACATCATATTTGCAATACTGCAGAAAGCCCAAATCAGCAGCAACCTGCTGGGAGGATGTTTTGAGGCTTTAAAACATTAAAATTGGAAAAAAACTGACTGGGCTTTGGATTAAACAGAAATTCAACTTTACTACTTGCTAGTTGTGTAACCTTAGACCAGTCTGTTTACCTTTCCAATCCACAATTGCCCAATCCCTTACTGGGTATAATAGTATATATTTTTACAGGAAAGCTGCTAGGCACAGTAGTCACTAAATCGTTTTTATTCAGTGGGATCACATGAAATGAAACTACTGGCAGTCATTTATGGCGTATGAAAATTACAGTTTCATATGGTAACATTATAATGACTGAGACAATAAGTATTCTGAGCTGGTGAAATGAGCAAAAATTCCCAAGAATAGAAAGGATTCCACTCCTATCAAAGGGGTTATCTTTGTTATCTAACAAAGATGTGTTTTCAAAGACTGGCTCATGGTTCCAACAGAAACTAATATTTATTAAGGACTTAGAGACTATTCCATGCAATTCACATCTGTAATATTAATCTGCATAATTTCAAAACAGTAGATTCCACCATTCTTCCTAGTTTACACAGAAGCATGCAGAAATGAAGTAATCTGCCCAAGGTTCACAGAGCTGGTTAACACTGGGATGCCAGCTAGAGCTGTCTAGCTCCTGAACCCAAGTTCCCAACTGTCACTTAAAATTGTCTCCCCCCAAATACAAAGCTACTTGTTTTGCATTTTATAAATCTGTGAGAGTAAATAGCAAATAATTTACAAATAAATTTCTGGGCCTTCTAAAAGGGAGATGTAACAGTGGGCCAGCAAGCATCCAGAGGGAGAGTCTGTCACACCAGCACCTGTAACAACTGGAAGGGCAATGCATCCAAAAGTCCGACTGTAGTCATGGCAGTCTGGAATACTGTTTCCCCAGGCATAGTGTTATTTTAAGAAAGAAGGCAAGAAATATATCAGATATACTTCCAACTTTCCAAGGAAAGTCCTAAAGTTATAATCAAATAGCTGCTGTGTTTCCATTATGTGCCAGGCAAGCCTTTTCACTGTATGATAAAGGCAGCCATGCTTTGTATTTACTTGTTTGTTCTTTTTTTTTTTCATTTATCTGCTTGTGTTTACATCTCTTACTTCCTGAATCCTTTGATGTGTACAGCGAATGGCCATCACAGTAAAGAAAATAGCACTGACAGTGAATGCTATGAATTCATTCCTTTTAAAAAGAATTCAAGTCAGGGAGCACCCCAAATACCCTCCTTTCAAAGCCAACGTTCTAAAAAGCATTTAAGACATTTTGGGGCTGCCACTGTGGCACCCAAATCTACCAGATATAAAGAAGATGTTTGTGCTAAGTTGGGAAAGTGGAGACATCAGCAGTTCTGCCTGCAGACCATTATTTCTGCTCTCCAGACAGCACCTGATAAAGCATCTGGAGTGCTGTCTTCTGCGCAGCCACCGCTCTTCCGAAGCCCTGCTCAGGGGCTTCCCTGGGGTTTCCTTTGCAACAATTGCAGCAGAGGCTCTGAGAGAGCCCAAACGAGCTGCCTTAACCTTCCCGTAAACTGATATTTCCATAGAGGATTAAGACAAACGTTTCAAATAAGCCAATTTCCTTTACTAAAAAACCAAAGTGACAATACTAGTACCAAGAGAAATACACAAAGACAATGAATAAGACATACTTCTCTTGTCTTTGGACATGCAAAAAATATAGAGCGAAGGTTAGATGGTGATGGGCTACACAATTTCCTTTTATTTCCAACAGAATGCACTAGAGTAAGGCCTAAGTAAAAATTATAGAGAACTAGATTGATTCTTTCCAAGGGAAAGAGGAAAAATGTCTAAATGCTTCATACTGTCTGATATACTTCATACTATCTGATACACATTGACATTACATGTTATGTATGCTTACATTCCTGCTGATTACAAATTCGTCTACTAGCAAAATAACTCCACCCTATACGAATAGGACCCTTCTAAGAAAAAAAAGATAAAGAAAGAAAAGGAAAAAAAAGCAAGTGATTAAAAAGTATCTTTAAGAAATCTCACTGTTGAGCCAAGTCCCAGTAACTCAGGCCTGTAATCCTAGCTACTCAGTAGGATGTGATCTAAGGATCACAGTTAGAAGCCTGTATGGGTAAGGAAATCCATGAGACACCAACTAATCTCCAATCTCCAATTAACCACCAAAAAACCTGAAGTAGAGCTGTGGCTCAAATGGTAGAGCACTAGCCTTGAATAAAAAAGCTAAGGGACAGCACCCAGACCCTGAGTTCAAGCCCCAGGACTGTCACAAAAAACAAAGGGGAAAAAGGGGGGAGAGAAAGGAAAGAGGGGGCTGGGAATATGGCCTAGTGGCAAGAGCGCTTGTCTCGTATACATGAAGCCCTGGGTTCGATTCCCCAGCACCACATATATAGGAAATGGCCAGAAGTGGCGCTGTGGCTCAAGTGGCAGAGTGCTATCCTTGAGCAAAAAGAAGCCAGGGACAGTGCTCAGGCCCTGAGTCCAAGGTCCAGGACTGGCAAAAAAAAAAGAAAGGAAAGGAAAGGAAGGGAGGGAAGGATAGAGGAATGGAGTAAAGGAGGAAAGAAAGAAGGGAGGGAGGGAGGGAGGGAGGGAGGGAGGAAGGAAGGAAGGAAGGAAGGAAGGAAGGAAGGAAGGAAGGAAGGAGAAAAGGAAGAATAGGAACAAAGGAACCGAGGAAGGAAGGAAAAGAAAGAAGAATGAGAGAAAGAAAATAAATCTCACTCTTGGAAAGCTAAGAAAAGACAGACAGCTTCTCTGGCTAAGCTTGGTATTGTCATCTTCTTCTTCTGGCCCTATAGTACTAGTCCAGCTTGCAACCCTCCTCCCCTGCTTTTTTTTTTCTCAGTACTTGAAACACCTGTAAAAAGAGGATGAATAGAAACAAAAAGAAATACTACTGCTCAGTTGTGCACTGGAGCAAACACCTTACATGTGACCAATGTCTACTGATCTCTACATTCCACATAGGATCTGAAAAACAGCCCTCAGCCCATGTTACACACAGAGAAACTGCTAGGAAGGAAAGATAGTGGGCTGGAAGTATAGTCCAGTGGCAGAGTACCTGTCTACCATAGCACACCCCTGAGTGCCATCCCCAACTTCCTCCTAGCAGTGGGGACTGCTAAAATGAAAGATATCATTAAAGGTCACAAAACTGAGTGTGGTGGAGCTTATCTGTTATCCTAACGACAGGGGAAACACCAAGGCTGGCACATCTGTCACCCCTAGCCACAAGAGGAGGAAGCACAAGTAGGAGATCACAACCAAGGCCAATGGTACACAAAGTGAGACCCTACCTCAAAACTAACTAGTACAGAAAAGAGTAAGGCATGGCTCAAGTGGTAGAGTGCCTGCCTAGCAAGTGTAAGACTCTGAGTTGAATCCCCAGTACTGCCCCCCGAAAAAGAAAAAAAAAGTAATATATAATATAAATATAATATATTATATATTATTAATATATTAATTATATTATATAGTATATTATATATCATATGTGTTATATATAATATATTAAATATTAAATATATTATATATAATTATATAATATATTAAATATATTATATATTATTATATTATATAATATATTATATAATTATATATTATATATAATATATTATATATAATATATAATTATATATAATATATAATATATTAAGTATATTATATATTATTGTATTATATAATTATATAAATATATTAATTAACATATTAATATATTATATAATATATTATAATACTATAATATAGCCATCTTGACATATTCAGAGAAACTATATCAACAGATATTACATTCTTTTCAGGTTCGCAACAGTATTTATGAAAAAATGACCTACTCAAATGGGCATAAATTATGCTCAGCATAGTTCAAATAACTGAAACATCATAGCAGTTGCTCTTGCCATATAACAAGCTAGAATAACTAGAAAGAAAAGTCCAAAGTAGGGGCTGGGGATATAGCCTAGTGGCAAGAGTGCCTGCCTCGGATACACGAGACCCTAGGTTCGATTCCCCAGCACCACATATACAGAAAACGGCCAGAAGTGGCGCTGTGGCTCAAGTGGCAGAGTGCTAGCCTTGAGCGGGAAGAAGCCAGGGACAGTGCTCAGGCCCTGAGTCCAAGGCCCAGGACTGGCAAAAAAAAAAAAAAAAAGTCCAAAGTACTACCTATTTTTGAAATCTAGAAATATAAAAAACGCATATGAAATAAAAGATACTAAAAATCAGAAAATATTTTAAAGTAAGCATATCAAAAATCATGAGTTCATGAGACACAAAACTAAAGCAAGATGGGACCTACAACACCACAGCAAGAACACACAGCAATGGCTTCCCCAAAGGACCCAGGCCACTTGGGCAGACAATCATAGAAGAAAGCAGAATACCAAAACTCTAAGAACTGAGTAACACAGTTAAAGCTAAAAATGAACTATGGTTTCACTATAGCTCAGGAGTAGCCTTAAAAGATAACAGCAATGAGGAAGCTTCCCAAGAGCCAGGGCTTAAGAAAGAGACTTGTTCATTCTCCTTCTGTGGAAGAAGTGGTGGGAGGTTAAAATATATAGACTTGTGGGTGAGTGGCCAGTTTGTGAAAAGTCTGGTAAACAAAGTATTACACAGACTATAGATGGCTAGCTTTAAAAGGCTAGCTTGCTTGACTGGCTTTTGAAAACATGGAGTTCAGAAGAGCTCCCAGCACCCTGTTAGTTAAAAGTAGAGCTCACTATGCCTAAACTGTACAAATAAAATGGAAACACTTGCTTTCCTTTTGGGTATGTGAAATTTCAGTGCATACTAGGCAGAGGGTTTCCATGTATAATCAGCCCCATTAGAAGCCCCCTTGGCTCTGCTAGATTCCCTAGCAGATATTTCACTCCCACTGTTGTTAACTCCTTGCTGGGGGAATTAAACATGTCCTGTGTGACATCACTGTGACAGCACTCTTATAAGCATACACCTGTTTTCCTCCAGACCTCACCTCATGCATCTTTTCCCTTTGTTGATAGTGATTTCTATCCTTTCATTATAATATCAAATGTGTGTGTGCACGTGTGTGTGTGTGACTTGCTGAGTTCTGCGAGACCCCTTACAAAATCAGTGAACTAGGAATTAATCTTAGAGACTCCCAATATAGATTTAACTTCAGCTATCCTCCTCATTGGCTTTCCCAATGCTGGCACATGGACACATAAACACAGTAGCCAGGGTAACAGGGACAGAGGTCTAACAGCATGGTCTGTCTCTCACTTACTGAGGCTAATACTGCTATTGCCCACTGTCAAATAGCCACCCTGAACTGGGCATGGTGGCTTACCTCTGTAATCCTAGCTGCTTGGGATGTGGAGATCAGGAAGATCACAGTTTGAGGTTAGCCCAAGCAAAAAGTTCTTAAGATCCCAATCTCAACCAACAAAGACCACATCACAGCTACTGGGGATGCATAAATAGAATTGTGGTCTAGGTTGGCCCAAGCAAAAAGCAAGACCCTATTTGAAAAATAACAAAAGCAAAAAGGGCTGGGGGTGCAGCTTAAGTGGTGAAGTGCCTGCTTAGCAAGTTCAAGACCAGTCTTGAGTTCAAATCAGAACGGGGGGGGGGGGTACCCACACACACACAAAACATCACCTTATCCAAAAACTAAAACAAATGCCATCTCCCACACCCCGTATAGAATCATTCCATAAGGAAACAACCAGCCAAGAGGTGTCAGGTTGATAGATCTGAATCCCTTCCTCCCAGATAGGAGTTTTAGTAGAGATAACACATAATCAAGTATGGGTTTGTTTTCTCTGATACCAATGCCTCAACAATCAAAACTATTTCAGAATGCTACACCCATAAAGATGGCAGTCTATACAATACTATAACACTTTGAGGAACCTGCTTTATAGCAAACGATTTTTTTTTTTTTTTTTTTTTTTTTTTTTGCCAGTCCTCGGGCTTGGACTCAGGGCCTGAGCACTGTGTCCCTGGCTTCTTCTTGCTCAAGGCTAGCACTCTGCCACTTGAGCCACAGCGCCACTTCTGGCCATTTTCTGTATATGTGGTGCTAGGGAATCGAACCTAGGGCCTCATGTATATGAGGCAAGCACTCTTGCCACTAGGCCATATCCCCAGCCCCGCAAACGATATTTTTTTAAATTTAATTTTGGTAATAGTTTGGTACCAGTGATTGAACTCAGGGCCTCCTGCTTTCTTATTTGCCTTTTCTACTCATGGCTTCTAGCTCTTGAGCCATACCTCCATTTCCAAGCTTTTGCTGGTTAACTGGAGACAAGAGTCTCTTGGAATTTTCTGCCTGGGCTGGCTTCAAACTGCAATCCTCGGGTCTCGGTCTCCTGAGTAGCTGCATACAGGCATAAGCCACCAGAGCCCAGCAACCATGCATTTTTATACATCAGCAACAGACATGAAAACACTATGAATTAACAGATATTGAGAATAAATTTAAAAAGTTAAGTAATGTGAATCAAGCAAAATAAGGCATATAAGATCTCCTTTTGTGAAGTGTTATAAGATATTACAGATTATTTAATAAATGGAAAGGTACTGTGTTCAAAATAGAGACAATACTGATTCTCCCAAACTGGTCAACATAAATCTGATTTAATGTAATTCTTATCAAAGGCTAAACAGTGTGTGAGTGAATGAGTGTGTGTGTGTGTGTGTGTGTGTGTGAGAGAGAGAGAGAGAGAGAGAGAGAGAGAGAGAGAGAGAGAGAGAGAGAGAGAGAGAGAGTTTGCCAGTCCTGGGGCTTGAACTCAGGACCTGGACACTATCCCTGAGCTTCTTTTCCTCAATGCTAGTACTCTACCACCTGAGCCATAGCACCATTTCTAATGTTTTCTGTTTATGTGGTACTATGGAATCGAATCCAGGGCTTCATGTATGCTAAGCAACACTCTATCACTGAGCCACATTCCCAGCCATGGGTTTCTATTTTTTAAAGAAAAAAAATAACAAGTAATTTTCTTCTTCTTTTTTTTTTTGGCCAGTCCTGGGGCTTGGACTCAGGGCCTGAGCACTGTCCCTGGCTTCTTTTTTTTGCTCAAGGCTAGCACTCTGCCACTTGAGCCACAGCGCCACTTCTGGCCGTTTTCTGTATATGTGGTGCTGGGGAATTGAACCCAGGGCCTCATGTATACAAGGCAAGCACTCTTGTCACTAGGCCATATCCCCAGCCCAACAAGTAATTTTTGAAGACAGAAAAACTAAATCACTCAAAATCCATACCTCAAATGGTGTTTTCAACACTGGCAAAAGGAGTAACAACTTTTGGAAAGAGGCATGAGAGAGGAGGAGGAAGATGAGGAGGAGGAGGAGTGGGGGGAGTGTTTGGAATATATTGTATACACAGGTGGAAACATCACAGTGAAATTCCCCCCTGAATACCAATGTATGCTAAGAAAAAAATAGCGAAAAATAACTATTTAATATTTGATATCATGAGCACTGCAGAGTTACTAGAAGAATTCAAAGACAGCTTCATACATGCCCTCCTTACACTTTTGCTCATTAAAATCTGTCTTCATATTCTCTATTGGCATAAACAGCAGTTATTTTTAAAAGATATTTACATTCTGCAATTTAAAGGGAATTAGCATTTTCTTAATGCCAAATTTTAGCACAATGCCAAGGACAATGGTAGTGGTGATGGTTTAGCAGTAACAATAAAAGCAACAACACTAGCCAAGAGAAAGTGGCAGAGGTATAAAAATGGAAACAAAAGAAAGAAAATCCACTTTATTCTGTGTATAAACTGTTTACTAATCATATTCTTTATTACAGTATATAGAAATCCTAAAGGAATAAGCAAAAATACCACAAACAGAATTTACTATGTAAAAGAATATACACAGAAATATTAACAGAATCTATTGACAACAGTAATGTGTAAAAATACCTAGGAATAAACTTAAGAACATTTAAAAGTCCTCCCCATAGTAATTAATTCACAATGACTACCTATAAAGGAAGAAATTATAATTGGACTACATTAAAATTAGTAAGTCAACAAAAATAAATATATGAGCAAAATCAAGACACACAATAAACATGATTAGGTTCTCTAATATATAAGGAACTTCTAGAAAATAAGAAGAGTTCAAAAAACTAATATATCTCAACAGATTACAAAATTGTAAAGGTTTGTTTTTTTTTAAAATATTTTATCACTATTGTATAGGTGATATACAGAGAGGTTACAGTTACATGAGTCAGGTAATGAGTACAATTCTTTTTCCTCTACGTTTCCCCATTGTTAAGGTTCTAAACTAATGAAAAGAAGCCACCTTCACTCAGAAGAAAAATCCAAATTAAAATGATATAAATTCATTTTTCATCTATTAGATGGGCAAAACTCCAAACATTTCATAAATTCTATGGCAAAGCTGTGGAAAAACAGACAGTTTCACACATTGCTGGAATATAATTGGCATAATCCCTATGAAGGGCAATTTGGCAATACTTTAAAAAATTACAAATGCATATTCTTCCTTTGACCCAGCAATTCTGAGTCTTGGAATTTCTCCTACATTTGTAATTGCACATGTGCAAAATGCCATCTGTACAAGATTATTCACTACAGCACTGTTTATAACAGCAAAAGACTAGAAATAATTCATGTATCAAGCAGCAGGGAATTAAATAAATGTTAATACTTTCAAGCAAGGGAATACTACGCAGCTATGAGAAGAAACAAGAAATTCTTCTGGCAAGAACACAGACAAGTTTACAAGTTATGTTGTGAAGTCTACAACTAATTATTAAACAAATAATACCAATACATTTGAAAACAAGCAAGCTCTGGACCTACCTTAAAAGTACACTGATTAAGTGGTCGCTAGGCTCAGAGAGACAAACAGTGCATGTTTTCTCACATATGCGAACACTAGATATAAAATACACTGGGGCATAGGGCTGGGAATATAGCCTAGCAGCAAGAGTGCTTGCATAGTATACATGAAGCCCTGGATGTGATTCCCCAGCACCACATATATAGAAAACGGCCAGAAGTGGCGCTGTGGCTCAAGTGGCAGAGTGCTAGCCTTGAGCAAAAAGAAGCCAGGGACAGTGCTCAGGCCCTCAAGCCCCAGGACTGGCAAAAAAAACAAAAAAACAAAAAAAAAAACACTGAGGCATGATAAATTACACATGACTCCAGGCAATCACACACAGTGAGACCAAAGGAGGATACCCTTAGGAGAGGAACACAAAGGCTCAATGACTATGTGCATCTGATCATACAAATAATATTTATTGAAATGAAAATGAGGTTTTTTTTCTTTGTTACTGTTTTGCTTTGCTTTTTGCCTTACTTATTTTCATTTATCTGTTTTAGGAGGGTAGTGGGGGGGCACAGAAATGGAGGGACAAAGGGTGAACAAATGCAGCAGTGGTACTCACTAGACACTATATTGAAAATGAACTCTACAACTTGTGGGTAGGGACAGGAAGGAAAAACTAGGAGAGAGCAAGGGAAGGTTTGACACTATACAAAAAGAAATGTACGCTTTACCTCTTATGTAACTGTAACCTTACCCTTACTGTAACCTTACTGTAACTCTAACCTTACTGTAACATTACCCTTATAATAATTAAAAAATTATTTTAAAGTATATTGAACTAGGCCCTAGCTTGATGGGAGATAATGCGCTTATTATTGTACCCACAAGGCCCTGGATTCGATCCCAAACAAAACAAACACACAGGGGCTGGGGATATAGCCTAGTGGCAAGAGTGCCTGCCTCGGATACACGAGGCCCTAGGTTCGATTCCCCAGCACCACATATACAGAAAACGGCCAGAAGCGGCGCTGTGGCTCAAGTGGCAGAGTGCTAGCCTTGAGCGGGAAGAAGCCAGGGACAGTGCTCAGGCCCTGAGTCCAAGGCCCAGGACTGGCCAAAAAACACACACACACACACACACACACACACACACACACACACGCATGTATATACACACACCCTACATTTTGTGTAAAAGAGAAAAATAAGAATATCCATATTTTCACATTAATTAATATTTCATTTCAAAATGCCTGATACATACTAAGTACTTAATCAATACTCTACCATTTCAAGACAATAAGTGTTTTCAAGGACATTTAAATCAATTGAACCAAATAAAATACAATAAAGTTTGACAAAAAGTTTAGCAGTGATGTTTTAATTGATATTTTAATGCACACAGGTCAAATGACCTCTTCTAACAACAACCCAATTAGTAAGTAGGCTAAAGCCATAAAGAGAGACTTCTCAGAAGAAAGAATGCCAATAAACACAAAGAAATGTTCAACTTCTCTGGCCATAAAAGAAATGCAAATCCAAACACTGAGATTCTACCTCACCCCAGTTAGAATAGTCATGCCTCCAGTTAAGGGCTTTGGCTGGTTAATTGGAGGTAAAGGTCTCACAGATTTTTCTGCCTGGATTGGCTTCAAATCAAGAGCCTCCTGAGTAGCTCTAGGACTGGTGAGCCATCAGCCCCCAGCTTGAACCTGCTTTAACATTGGACACTGATGAAAAGAAGAACAAAAACTGTAAAGAAGCAAAGCACACGGCCTTTCATCAACTTACCAAGGGCCATGAGATAAGACTGAATTGTCTCATAAATACTGTTACAGGGTTTGAGGGAGGAGATTCCATGTCCCTCCAAGAGTCCACCACTCAGAGACAGTCTCAAGCAAAAAGATGGATTTACTGGGGAAGCAAACAGCAGTGACGGCCAGGGATGCAGCACAGACTCAGGAGCTGAAACTGCGAACCCTAATAGTCCTGATGCAAGGGGTAGAGCAACAACCAAGTTAAGCAAGCCATTTACAGAAGCAGAATTTTGCAGTCAGGTTGACCTAATATTTAACTTCATTTTTAACAACTGCTACTATGTTTCCCTAATCAAGATGAGTCAGCTGTACTCCCCCCAACTTTATTGCTACCATGTTTCCCTAATCAAGATGGAGTCAGCCCTATTCCCCCCAACAAATACTTTAGGATTAAATTCAGGCTAACAGCTTACATATATTTATTTATCTTTTCTACTGTTTGATGGTTTTGTTTTGTGGTACTAGGGTTTGAACTCAAGGCCTTTCTAGGCAGGTGCTCTACCACTTGGGTCATATCCTCAGCCCTTTTTGCTTTAGTTGTTTTTCAAATAGGGTCTTGAAGGTATGTCTGGGCTAGCCTGAACCATGATCCCTCAATTTACACCTCACATATATCTGAGATGATGGGTGTGTAACCACACCAAGCTTTTATTGGCTGAGAGTGGAGTCTTCCCTATTTTTGCTTGGACTGGCATCCAACCACAGTTCTTCTAATCATTACCTTCCAAGTAGCTACAATTATAAATTACAGGGTTGAAAGACCAAAGCCAGGATATTTTGTTTTTGATAGTCATGTTATGCAGCTCAGGCTGGCTGTGAACTCTCAATCCTCCCTTCTCAGCCTCCCAACTACTGAGATAAAACTTTTTAATTTAATTATAGCTTTCAAGTTTTGTTTCTTTGATGAATAGGCAACACTTGGGTCATCCAGTTGCATGCTAAGAAAACACACATGTATAAAAGGTGGGGCATATTTAAAGTCTAAAGTGAGGCAAAATTAAATAGGTCTTATCACTAATGAATGAAAGTTAAATTTGTTTGTTTCTTTGTTTTTGCCAGTCCTAGAGCTTGGACTCAGGGCCTGAGCACTGTCCCTGGCTTCTTTTTGCTCAAGGCTAGCACTCTACCTCTTGAGCCATAGCGCCACTTCTGGCTTTTTCTGTTTATGTGGTGCTGAGGAATTGAATCCAGGGCTTCATGCATGCTAGGCAAGCACTCTACCACTAAGCCACATTCCCAGGCCTGAAAGCTAAAATTTTACTCATAAGAAGAGAATGTGCAACATTTAGTCACTATATTGTAAATGGTTATTTCTATTCCCAGGTTCCAAACTTGGATCATACAATTTCTGTTCTTTTATAAGTATTGGAAAATGCAGATTCCAGCTTTTTCTTTGTACCAGGAAGGGTGAGCTACCTGGCACAGCCTCACCTATTCAGCTCTCTCAGAAGTACGTGCTCAGCAACTGCTTCTGTGTGCTCAGCATGGTGGGGTCAGGACCCTGACCAGCCTCCTAGAAGCAGGTCTGGGGTCCAGCTCTCTGTGATCCCATTACTGGCACAGAAAGGGTATGAGACAGCAACTCTAGTCAGTTTGTCTCCTCTGCAGATCCAATCTTTCCCTGGGTGAGTCATGTTAGTGTCTAGACCTGCACTATCCAATACAATGGCCATAAGGCCCATTTGGCTAAATTTTAAAACTTTAAATAAAATTTAAAAGTTAGCTCCATAATCATGCTAGTCACATCTCAAGTATTAACAGTCACATGTGGCTGGTGGCTACCACAGTGCAGACACAGAATATTTCCGTCATCATAGAAAGTTCTGTGGGCCCTGCTGGTCTAGACTCAGTGGAGAAGCTACAAAGGAGTCTGATTAGAGCTACAGATCCTAACTTGATTTAATAATAAAGTGGATTGATGTTCAATTACATTTTTCCAGTTTCTCATTCTCAAGGTCCCAAAGTCAGATCAGGAAGAGGTATGATGGATGTTCACCTTGGAATTCCTAACAACAATAACTAGCACATATTGAACATTTATAAGTTCAGCCACTGTGCAAAAGCTATTTTAATTATTTATTTTCATTCTCCACAGACTCTGAGAAAAAAGGAGCTATCATCATATATGTTTTACAAGTTTTTGCTCTGTGTGTGTGTATGAGAGAGAGAGACAGACAGACAGACAGACAGACAGCAGACAGACACAGACAGAGACGGACATAGAGAGACAGAGAATGTCTTGGGGCTTGAGATTGGGGCCTGGGTGCTGTCCCTGGGCTTTTGTGCTCAAGGTTAGGGCTCTTCCACTTTGAGCTACAGCTCCATTTCCAGCCTTTTGGTAGTTAATTGGAGATAAGAGTCTCCTAGACTTTCCTTCCCAGACTAGCTTTTGAACTGTGATCCTCAGATTTCAGCCTCTGAGTAGCAAGACTACAGGCATGAGCAACCAGTGCCCAGCCAAAAACATGCTTTTGCAACATACTAGTTCATAAACATATTCAAATGACATGTGTATACAAATAAGTCTGTAGGCTTGAGTCCACAAACTCTCAATGTGGGGAGGTAGGTCAGCCGAACACTGAGAGGCAGAGGTCAGGAAGCCCAGGAATATACTTTAGGATATTAGACCTCTTAGAAGATAGCTACAGGAGGTAATGCCAGGAGTCGGTGACACTCAACTCCTCTGGTAAGCTCTGAGCAGTCAAGGCTCCTGGAACTTCCACTCTGCTGTGACTTGCTAGATTCCTCCAGGCCTGGGCTATCTTTGGCCTTCAAACAATATGTGGTTTATTATTTTATAGATTAGTTTACCAGCTCAGAAAGAGGAATCTTTTGCCCAAAGCAGTACTGGTATTGCCCAAGCAACCTTAGTATTTCAAAGCCAAGTCTAGGGATAGGAGCTCTTCTACTCTACTACACTGCCTCCTGTAAACAGCAAATACAGGACAGTTAGCCTAGAAAGATGATAAATACTTTCTCCATAGTACCTAACCTGGCAGAGCTACTCAAAGCCTCTTGTACCTGAGAACCCATCTACTATTTGCAGGCAATGCTCAGACCTTCCTAGGTCTTCTCTTCTCCAGAAGGATCCTACAAACTCTATTTCATACACTCTGTCTGATTCCCAGTTCCCACCATCACCCCATAGCTCTAGTCTGAATAGAGGCTGATTATAGTTGCAAACATCTACCTTACCAAACCCCATACCCACTCACACTAAATTCTGTTTGCTAATAGAACCATAGTAATTTATTCAGACTTAAAGATGTCAACTCCCTGCCTCACAGATCAAGAGCAAGCCAACACCTCTCCTTGATGAAGCCTTATCTTTGTCCTTGTACACCCTCATCTTGTGTTCTAGGCACAGTCAACTACTTTTATTCCTTTAATTCCCAGAATCTCTCTCACCTCACACTTTCACCAGTATTTCCACTGCCTAAGAGCCTCTCCCTGCTAAATTTTCTTCCAATCTTCAAGGTTTGCCTTAAGGATCGATTCACTAAGAGTCTTCTCCCTTGATGCTTTACCATCCCCACTCCAGACTAGTACATTTCCTCTGTAGAACCTGGTCTTCTGAATATTCTCTCTAATGGCATTTACTTTTAATTTTAGTTTTTGATGGTTCTTGGGTTTGAACTCAGAGCCTCATGCTTGCTAAGCAGGTGATCTGCCACTTGAGCCACATATCCAGTCTTTTTTGCTTTAGTTATTTGTTTAGTAGGATCTTTGTTTTTGCTTAGGATGGCATGGAATGCAATCCTATTTACACATCCCATGAAGTTGAGATGACAGATGCCTGCCACCATGACCACCTTTTTATTGGTTGACAGTAAGTCTCAATTAACTTTTTGCCCAAGCTGGCCTAGAACTGTGATGCTTCCATGCCTCCAGTGTAGCCAGGATTATAGACTGGAGCTTCAGACCCTCCATTATTACACATACCTCAAGATTAGGGACTATATCTATCACTTTCCACTGTGTTTAACCAAGTTTGTGGCACATGCTAGCACTCAAGAAGTATGTGAAAAACGGTTAGATGAGGTAGGTTCCACTAACTTTCTAGCTCTGCTTAATCATAGTCAGCTCACAGCTAATCATGATCCCAAACCTTTTCTTAATTGAGCTACTTCTTGATTAAACCTCACCTTCTCCTTCCCTTTCTCTACGACCACCCCATACAAATGATTGTATTTTTATGATCTAACTTCAAGTAGAATTTTGGCTTGTCATGACAACTTCAGTCCCTGACTTTATCACTACACATATCTGCTATTCTTTCCAGATTTCTACCTTCCATAAATGTGATCAGCCCTACCTCCAAGTTCTCATTTAAGTCCCTGACACCAATGAACACACATAGCCCTAACAGCTTACCACAACAGATAGCTCTCCAGTTTGACATGAATCCATTAATCATCATTGTGGGGCTACTTGCTCAGCCAAGTACAAGTACACCTGACCACGATGGTACAGGCCAACAATTCTCCGGCTTGTTTACAAGAATACTATGCAAGATTCTGCTGACATAGTTTAGATGCTTTAATGAAATTCAGACTATGATGATCAAAGTACTCTAGGTAGTTACTACATCCAAGAAAGAAATAAGGTTATTCTACCCTGCACAAGGTTCTGAGTGTCTCTCTTCTGGTGATTAGTACTTCCCTTTTCAAGATTCCAAGCCCTTCAACTGAGTGTACTTTTGTAATGACAAAGCAATCTTTCCAGAAGCTGAAAAGACAAATATTTGAATGCATGGGTTGCTGAAGGACACTTAGTGAAAGAAGGTGAGTTTATGGAAGATTTTAATGCACAGGACCAATACAGCCTGGGAGAGGACAGAGAGGGAATAATCAAGCCTAAGCATGAATAAGAAAGATGGAAAAGGTGAGTGTGAGTAATAGAAGCAGCAAGCCAGAGGTCGGGTCCAGGTATAACTGGGACAAGCAAGGACTAATAAAAAGCAAGTTCTTCCTGCTAGGCTGCCAGAAAGGTCAACCACCACTGGGCTTCTTCCTCTGTTCCCATTGTAAATAAAATAAATACTAGATTAACCAAGCCAGAAAGTAATCCTTATATAAAAGACAGTTGTCAGAATGGCCAATCTAGTTTCTCCAAAGTATCTTGCGATCACAAATCCACACTAGGATTAAGTGTAATGGGCAATTTTGTTGCAAAGGACTATTGTGCAACATTTTCCCATTTCTCTTCCAGAAAAATGCAGAGGTAATTATGTACTCACAGCCAGTGTAGCAAATCAGTTAAATTAAACCTGTATTTCATCTAACTCATATAGGATATGAATAACATAACTAACTTTTCTAATTTCATACTCTAGTACTCTCAAGTAAATAAAAGGGGAAAAAAAGTAAAGTTTTCCCCCCTACAAATAGAATCTGTCACTTCCTGGGATGTGCACTTTTCAGCTCATGCATCTTAAATGCATGTGGAGATATTATATGCACTTTCTATTTAGCAATTTAATTATATCTTTGCATTCAAAGAGTGGCAATGGTTTGCAGTAATAATCAGGTGAAAGCATTCTAACATTAATATGCTGGAATCCGATGTGTTAATTTGATGCAACTTTGCCTTGACAATATGTGATTAATTTGTTCTCAGGCTAGCCCTGCTCCCAGCTCTGACAGTTTAAAATGCTGGGTTTCTTTATCCATATCGCTATTTGACACGCCTTAGCCCACTGCTTTGCTAAGACCACTGTTAATTTGTAATGAACTTGCTTTTCAGGGGGGCTCCTTCATTTTTAATTCTGTCAGTGTCACCTCCTTGAGGAAAATTACAAGTTTCCGTAGGTGTGATTACTGCCAAGTGCTGCTGATAAGAGGTTTGAGAAAACAGGGCTTTATAAAGAAGTCTGTATTTAATCTGCTGAAACAGATTTATTGCCTCCAGACAGATAAATATAATACAAAGTTCTCTTATTTAAAAGTCATCCCCAAGTTCTCCCTCACCACCACCTCCTCCTAAACAAAAACACAGTTGCATTTCCAGCACACAATAATGAGTCACTCAGGGAAAAGAGGTGAACATGTAATAAATTTAGCAATAATGGCGACTCTTGTCATCAAATTAGACTTGTAGGGGAGTCTTATAAAACACATGAATACACTTTTCACAAGGTGGAAAAGAAGAAAAACATCCCACTGAAACAATTAAGGTCTCACCTTCTTTCTAACTAGTGAAAGGATCTTACACAGTTCTACCAGCCCAGTTCTGTTGGGCAAACTGAGTACTGGTGAAGGTAGGTAAGGTTTAAATTTCTCCTTGCACTATGATCTGGCAATGCTTGATAAAGGGAAATTGCCAGCCAAAGCCTGAAAAGATAATGCTTAATATAATATTGCAGCAGAGTAATAGTAGGCTGCTGCCTTGTCAGAGCTTTGAAACATTGTCTTTTTAACCTTTGAAATGACCGAAGCAACAACACAGCAGGCCTATATGTCAAGTAGGGAAACTGAGCCTCCCAAAGAGTTTACCTCAAGAATTTACTGGCAAGGAAAGAACAGGTAGGACTGGAATCCCCATCTTTTGACTGCTAGGCCTCTATCACAACTACTGAGTGGAATCACTATCCTCTCAAATTAGTCCATAGATGGATCTAAGCTGTCTAAGATGTAAGGATCCATTTTCCTATGCCATAATTCTTTCATTTTTCCATTTAATCAGTGGCAAACTATTCTCCAGCAATGCCAGCCATCCCACTGTTAAGCCTACTATTGCCACAAAGACAGGTAATCATCGTGTCTGTTAATTCTACCCTCAGGTTTACCTGATGTCCCAAAATATCCAGAAACTTACAAAAGCCCTACTCACCTCAAACATCACTGGTGACATAGCCTTTCCTCAGAAGATTAGGGACCTTTCCCAATACTTCTCAAGATAAAGCTCCTAGATATAAACTCCCACTGAATTCCCCTATTTCCCAAACCACCCTTTTCTCTGTTCCCTAGCTGCTATGAAAAAGTCAAGATGATTGCCTTCCACTGCATGCTCGGATGAACTAGATCTTTTCAGCATCTGAACCAAGACCACCCACAGACTGTTCATGTAGAAACCTTGTCTTCAAATAAAGGCATGGAAGCTGAGTGTCAGTGGCTCACGCCTGTAATCCTAGCTACTCAGGAGGCTGAGCTCTGAAGACTGTGGTTCAAAGCCAATCTGGGCAGGAAAGTCCATGAACCACTTACCTCCAATTAACCACCACAAAGCCAGAAGCAGAGCTGTGGCTCAAGTGGTTGAGTCCTAGTGCTGAGCAAAAGAGCTCAGGGACCAGTGCCTAAGCCCTGTATTCAAGCCCAAGAGGACTGGCATTTAAAAAAAAAAAAAAGGCATGGAATATATGTTCAAGGATATGTAGTCTAGTAAATACTTGCAATATATACAAATAAGAAAAATTCAAAGGGGAAAAATAGAATGCAAAATTATAACTACCCTGTACCTAAATTATGATAAATGATACAAAGATGATTTGAGCTTGTTGAGTCTTCAATACACAACACTCTCAATGTTTCTTCTTTTTTTCATATGCAATGCCCCTCCCTTGCCAACCTTGTGTTCCCCTCTCCTCTCCCACTGCTTCCCTTCCTTTTCCCAAAGTAACATTCCTTTATTGTGGCTTAAGAACCAAATAGTTTGCAAGTTCCTTCAGACTAGACAAGGTTTATTCATGTCTATTTCTATAATAAGACCTAGAAAGTATGGGCTTAATAAGTTTTTCATTAAACTAAACAAAAATTGTTAGAAGGCATGTCTGTACCTGCTCAAATACAGCCTACCGAGAGCAGCTCAGTTCAGCCTGGCACGTGTTTGACATCAGCTGTGGTGGATACAGAGGAACAGCTGCTGCTCTGAGGCACCTTCTCCTAAAGGACACACACACGCCTAAGCAGAGATCACATTACCTATTCCCAGGTCTTCCTCCTGTACTGGGTCAGAAGGAAGCCCAGGGAACTGGGGCTGAACAACATAAATAAAGAGACTAGCTCTAAGATGAACACAGCCCTGGGCCAGGCAAAGGCAGAAAACTACTCTCCAATAACAGGCACCATGCCTAGGATAAATGTAGGTTCTCCTTAAGGAAGTAGAGAAGTAAAACTAAAAATCAGTAGAAATAAAAAGAAAAAAGTACTTTAAAAATAATAGGAATACAAGAGCCCAAGACTCTTATTTTAAACTCTTGAAGCACATGTATCTTGTATGTGCACGTACACACACACACACACACACACACACACACACACACCCCTGGAGGTATGGCTCAATAGGCTACCTAAGAAGTGAGAGAAGAAGTTCAAACCCTAGTTCCACTTGAAAAACTGGGAAGTACTAGAACTGGGAAAATACACTGGAAAAGGTTAATGTATATATATATATATCAAAGATGTAATAAAAATTAATTAAAACAGACCATACAAAATGCCCCCATACTTAATAATTCTATATGTAATATTTGCCAAATAACTGCATATTTGCTAACTTTAGGGCTCAGAAAATGAATCTGGTATTTCCAGGATGATGGTCCCGAGGAGAAAATTCTACACCAAATGGTGGACAGATAGAGGTTTATGCCCTAATGACTGTCAAACCATCCAAAATTTAAAAAGCATTAGCAGACCAAATGAATGACCCAAGCTGTCCTGGTCACCTGCCAACAGCTACAGCAGCTTTTTCTTACCTGTAATCCTTCAGATAACTTACACAGCTCCTACTAACAAGGCTGGAAAAAAAACAACCAACTTTAGGTCAAGAGAAATTCTCATTTACCCATAGCTACATAGATGATAAGTGGCAAAGTTAGAACCGAAGTCTGTCTGACTCTTAGGCTTTCACACTCAGTCCCATGCACATGCATGATCTGGTTAGAAATGTAAATGATACACAAGTACAGAAGGGATGGGTAGATTTTTAAAAAAAAGAGGATCAAGTATCAAAATAGTAAGCAAGATGAGTTTTGCTCTGAATTCTGATGAAAGAGAAATGAGCTAGACGTAGCTAACGTTTAAATAGCTAGTATGGAGGTATGAAATACTAGAAATCATTTGTGGTCAGAGGACATACTGTCAGGACATAAGCATGGACCACACCAGGAGACAAAATGACAGGTATGAATCA
The DNA here is from genome assembly GCF_023159225.1 of Perognathus longimembris pacificus. Lineage (NCBI taxonomy): Eukaryota > Metazoa > Chordata > Mammalia > Rodentia > Heteromyidae > Perognathus > Perognathus longimembris. The sequence continues at coordinate 154,582,442 of NC_063161.1, forward strand.
GACTGACCTGGGCTCAAGTACTATGCAGATTTTCTTTCTTTTTTTTTTTTTGCCAGTCCTGGGCCTTGGACTCAGGGCCTGAGCACTGTCCCTGGCTTCTTCCCGCTCAAGGCTAGTACTCTGCCACTTGAGCCACAGCGCCGCTTCTGGCCGTTTTCTGTATATGTGGTGCTGGGGAATCGAACCTAGGGCCTCGTGTATCCGAGGCAGGCACTCTTGCCACTAGGCCATATCCCCAGCCCGCAGATTTTCTTAATTGCTTGCTTTTGGTCATTTGTTCAACAAATAATTATTGAATACCTTCATTCATTTGTGGGGCTTGCTCCTTGGTCTCTTAGTTTCCTCATATAGAAAACATGAATAAAAATTTACCTCTGCCCTACTGCAAAGTATGCATGAGAAATGATATATTAATTTTTAAAGTTGCATATCTACCACAGGAAGACAGGGAATGAGTGAATAATGCTTAAAAAACAACAACCTTATAGTAAAAGTAAAGTTGGAAAGTTCATGGGGCAAAGGGTGCTATCCCTGAGATCTGTCAGGTGGGAAGGTTTAGTTCTGCTACATATTTAATTGGGCCATCACTGCATTAGACCTACTGAATGAGGATATAAGTGGCAGGGAGACAAACCTTGATGTTTCTGTAGCCTAAGAGGGTTATGATAAGGCCCTAGCATAAGGCCTAGACAAGAGAATCGGAGACATAGAGGCACTGGCTGGTTTGGGGTGGGGGGGCACTTTGATCACCTCAGAGCTTTACAGAGATAAAATATCACTTGAGAATCAATTTTTCTTTCCTTTTCTTTTTATTAATGTCTGCTCTTTTTTCTTTCATTTCCTCTTTTCTTTCTTTTTTGGTGGTACTGGGGTTTGGGCTCAGGGCCTCATGCCTGCATATGCTTGCAAATCTGTCTTTGAAAACAACTGCCTCAATAACACACATTTCATACAAAGACCTTTTTGTTTGGTGCACAAAATATACATCAATTTAAAAAATTTTTATTTTAGTGCTGGTTCTGGGACTAGAACTCAGGGCCTGGGTGCTGTCCATGAGTTTTTTGGGGTTTTTTTTTGGTTTGTTTTTTTTTTTTCCTGTTAGCATTCTTTCACTTGAGCCACATCTCCACTTCCTCCTTTTAGGAATTAGTTGAGAATAAACATCTCAAGGACTTTTCTGCCTGGACTGACTTTGAATGGTGATCCTCAGATCTCGGCCTCCTGAGCAGCTAGGATTGCAGGTGTAACCCACCATCACCCAGCTTATTTCAGTATTTTTATACAAGCAACACCTTCTTTCCTGGACAAATTTAAATAGTTGTTTGTCCAAATTAGCTAGATCTTTCCAAGATTCAAATGTGGCCTGCTCACTCTCGCTCCCATCCTTCAATCAGGCCACCCTGAGCAAGGAGAACCTGTACCCTTGAAGGAAGACTGCAGGACAGAAAACACTGTGTCATCAGTAGAACAGCACCTAAGCACCCCACTGTCTCCTACAGAGCTACAAATATTCCACTATGAAATACAGACTATGAAAACCTCAGGACAAAAGGAATGATCATCATCATTGTGACCAATCAATGCCTTTGGGAAAACTTGAAGCCACTTAAAAACTGGCAGAGAATTGACCTCCCAATAACAAGAAGACCTTTGAGAGCCTTCTGCAAATCATGTGAGTAAAGTAAAACACTGTCCAGTGCTACAGTGCCTGGGATCATATGCTGACTCTCCCTTCTAGACATATAACCTAAGCCATGCCTCAGTTCCCTCCCCTCTCCCTGAAGATTATCAAGTGCTTCTCACAAAGCTGTTGTGAAATTGAATCAGTACATGCAAAGCATTCAGAACTATGCTGGGCACACAGGAAAATGTTAATGTTACATTCATGCTAGTTTCTTTTTTCCTTTCTTGGTGCTGGTCTTGGGGCTTCAACTCAAGATCTAGGTGTGTCCTTGAGCTTTTTTGCTCAAGGCTAGCACTTTTATTTAAGCCACAGCTCCATTTCCAGCTTTTTGTTGTTCATTGAAGAATCTCATAGACTTTCACACCTGGGCTGGCTTTGAACCACAATCCTAGGATCTCAGACTACTGAGTGGCTAGGATTATAGGTGTGAGCCACTGGAGTCAGGCTCACTGCTATTTTTGTTATTATTAGGATCATTTAAACTCCTCCCTCTCTCCCTGTTCCCACTTAGCACTATGCTGGGTACCATGAGCATGAGAAGGAACGAGGGAGACACAGAAAGATACTACTTCGTACTCTAGTGAGACACTGACAAGACACTGTTAGAGGTCCAAAGGAGGAAGCCACTGTAAAGTGACTAAAGGAAATGTATGGAGAAAGTACCTCTGAACTGGCCCTTAAAGATGACAAGTAGTAGAAATTTCCAGGAGAAAGAAGTTCACATGGCAGCAGATACCGCACCTGGTTTCTAATTTATAAGCCCTGAATCCAAATTGTTCCATTTCTGGGAAGGACAGGCAGCCACCTGCAAGGGCTGTGATGAAGAGGGCAGTGAGGCTCATTTCCCCTTCTGGGTACTATATTTATATGCATGGGTAGATTCATGGAGGCAGAAGCCTCAAGGCAGTTAGGTCCTAAAGACTCTAATCAGAATCTCTTCATCCTTCAAGTGTGGCTTGAAGACCCCGTCTAGCTTCAACTCCTTTTTCTGTACCTCCAAGTCCTTCTGTCCTTGTTTCTGGCTTATTTGAGAGCAGGAACTGCCCTTTCATCCATTCACCCCTGAGACCTCTTCATCTGCCAGGAGCATGATAAACAAACACAATAAACATTTGATGAATTAATACCTTGCTCTACCTACCATATACCCCCCACACACACACACAAAAGAACCTAAATACTTAATCATCTCCAGATGTTCCTAAAAGTGACACCTGGTCATAAAGTCCCCTAATTCTAGTGAGAGAAAAGATCTCACTTTACTAGTTACAGCCTACAAGAGTGAGACACTGCATTTAAAGTCAAAAGAAAATCAGTGACATTAAGTAATTAAGAGCTGGAATCTCATGAACTGAGTACTAAGATGGAAAAAGTTGAGACCAAGGTTTTCTTATGCTATAGGTTAGGAAACTAGTTTTTTCAATTTTTCTCTCTCCTTGGTACTGGAGTTTGAACTCAGGACTTCAAGCTTGCTAGATAGCTACTCCATCACTTAAGCCTTGCCTCTAGCCTAACATAAGGGGCATTTTTTATAGGGTCCTATTTTTTGCCCAGGCCAGAATAGACTTCAATTATCTATTTATGCTTCCAGCTGTATCTGCTATGACAGGTGTACACCACCACAGCCACCTTTCTCAGTTGAGATAGGGTCTCCTGAACTTTTCTACTGAACTGGCCTTGAATACAGTCCTCTTGATCTCAGCCACCTTCTACACAGCTGAGATGACAGGCACACACCATAGCGCATAGTTAAGATAAGATCTTGGTAAGTTTTCCCCCAGGCTGGCCTGAAATCCTGATCCTCCCACATAGCTAAGATCAACAGGCATGAGCCACCAGTATCTGGCTTAGATAATTCTTAATATCCTACTAACTCTCACTATATTTGAAAAGCAAATAAAACACATTTGAAAATGGTTTCTTTTAATATATGTGGCTCTTCTTAAATAGTAAAACCCCAAATCGGATAAACTGGATTCAAAGGTGGCCCCACCATGTACCAGCGTGTGATGGCAGACAAGTTGCTTAATCTCTTCTCAAAACTCAATATCAACTCAAGGATAATAACGTCTACATCACAGTTACAGTGTAGATTACATGCTCTGTCGATTAGATGCCTGATGCCTGGCATACAGCAAATATCCATGCAATAGCAGACACTACTATTATGATTATCTGTTATTCCTGAGGCCAAAAGTCTTATTTTTACCCCTTCCCCAACAGTGCCTGGCCTTGGCTCTGCACAAAATAGCCACTCAAAAATTTTTAACCCATGAAAGATAATCAGACAAGTAGACAATGGTTTTTATTAATCTGAAAAAAAATATTTATACAACAATTTAAGACGTTAATGTGAGTAGTGCATGATTTTCAATATGGCATTTAATCGTTTGAAAGCCCAGGCTCATCTTTGTCCAAAAACAGCTGACGAAGTGTTTTCTACACAAAAAAGGGGGAGCTTGTTCTTATTTTAACATCTGTTTCATTATTATCACTACAATCAGAGAAATAATGCACATTCACTTTACAAAGAGAAAAATCTGATATAAAAAATTGCCAAATGTAAGTCTGAGATTATCTGTATTCTGGGCATATCTTTTCATACTTTTTCCTATGTTAATATAGCCAAGTTCAGATTTTTTTTTTACTCATTTTAGAACCTATTTTACAGCTTGCCTTTTTTTTCTGTATTAAAAAAAAATCTTTCTGTACCTCAAAGTGACAATGATGCCATAATCTTAATTACCATTTAACAGTAATTATGTGGATACTATACCCTAATTTAATTCTCTGCTACTGGAAATGTACGTTATTTTCAGAGTTTCAGTAACATAAATCATCAAAATACTTTTTTTTTGTTTATGCTCTTATAATACACTTCTACATGTCTATTTTCTATGCCACAGGGCATATATATCATTAGGCTTTTGATGTGTCATCACCTAATTACCCAAAACTTCACCAAAATAAAATGATGTTCATTTTAACCTTTACAGTATAAAAGGTAAAAAATTCTGCTGCTTTATTTTTCACCTTGAAATTTCTAAATAGGTAATAAGTAAAATATGCACATTCCTTTATAAAACAATCATCTGGGTAGGTAGGCAGGAAATATCAGTTCTTAAATTCAAGAATAAGCTTTAACTCAATTGGAGCTCTGATTTGAAAAAATACTCAGGAAGCATTCAGCCTTCCCAAAGGAGGTAAAAAGGGGAGTAGAGAGATCAGAAAGCAATGGATCTGCACTACGGTGTCCTTACAAGGATAGAATTCAAGCGAAAAACAGACATTTTACTAATCACCCCATAGCTTCCTAAGGCAGGTGTCTAATGTATGAACTACCAGGATGGTCCAAGGCAACCTTCATTAGCCCATTTACGTTAATTATTTTCATTAAAGATGGGTGCATAATAAGGGTTCAAAATTA